>NC_056738.1:573534690-573539690 GCF_019279795.1 Protopterus annectens | reverse complement strand
GCATCTTGCTACTAGACATGCCTTCATCGAAAACTCAAACTCAAACTTAGACAGCATTAAGGAGGCACCACTCAGTGTTATGAATCTAAATAGAAAGATGCCAGAATATGAGGCTGTCCTGCAATTCGCAGACATTCATATCTGTATATGTACTGAGGCTTGGCTTCAGTACAATGGACACAGTCCCTATATAAAAAGGTTTGGATCCTGTCATGCTGTCAGATTATCAAATAATTGTAGAGGAGAATCTATATGTGTAAGAAATGCCATTACTTCACATTAGATTACCTACCACCATAACTTGGAAAGCCTGGAGATCCAAATCACCCTTAACAAATCCAGTGATTGCTTCATTGCTCGCTACAGATCCCCATCAGTTCCACCCTAAATCACATAAATTACCTCAACACCATTGAGGCATTAAATATTAAAAAAATGCCTTCTTACTAGTGGACTTCAATCACTCAAGCTTTAATTGGCATATTTGTTTGTCTTTCAGCTTTCCCTGGTTAGGGTTCACCACAGCAGAAATCTGGTCTGCTAATGATTGGCAGTAGATTTTCACAAACGCCGAGGTGCCAGCTCGATGTCCAACCTTCAACGAAGGCACGCCCATTTACACATGTCTTTCGAATGCCACCCAACCATGGGGAGGACATGCAGACTCCACACAGAAGGCATTCCCTGCACTCCAGCCCAGAATCGAATGGGAGAACCTCTTGCTGTGAGGCAACAATGCTACCACTGCACCACCACCATGGATGTCTTTAATTGGCATATTTACACCTCTAACAATACCAGTGCCCTAGAGCAAATTATAAAACTACCCACTAGAGGCTCCAATATCCTTGACCTGGACCAGCCCCCACCTGTATTCTACCCAACATCTCTTCATCCCTGGTTAAATTTGACCAGAAATCAATCTTCCCTCTCAGGTGTAGTGTTACCAACCCACCATGAAATGAGACCATCTTTAAGGAGTACTCCAAGTCAAATCTACTTTAGCTTGTAGAAGGCTGATGCAAAATTCCCAGCAATCCTTTACAAATGGACTCAACTGAGAGTGTTGCCATATTCACCTCCGACTTTTACCAGCACCTGAACATTTGCAATAGAAAAAGTAGTAACCATCTACCCTAAATATAACAGTAAATTCTGGAATAAACCTCTCTAGTGAAACTCTGTATCAATAAACTGCACAACAACAGAAGGAAAATAATAAAAGTTTGCAAGAAATCCCCATCTCCTTACCTCAATATTACACTGAAATATGCTAGCAAAAATGCCTAAGCCCTTGTAAGACAGGTGTAAGCCATACTTTGTGAAACTTAAAACACTGTAAAGTAGAGGATGCACTTAAGGTTGCTACATATTCATTAGGAAACTACATTTCTTTCTTCAATCGTCAGAGAATTAAGGAAAAGTGCCCAACAATGCACTAAGCTAATCCATAGTAATATCACCCATTCCGATCCCAAGGATATTGTGAATATATTAGCAGACAAACTTAGTGCTCTTACCAACATTGTTGCCTTCCACTATCCCTGAGAATTTAGTTTCCCCTGAAATCACATTTAAACAAGTCTTTGAATCACTGCCAATGGCTTAACAAAATATTTCTGCAGGGCCAGACAGCATACCAAGCTGCGTTCCCATCAGTGCCAAGTATGCTCTGTCTGATCCTCTGCTTAAACTGTTCAACCTCAGCCTATCTTACAGGGCTTGTTCCTGACGCATAGAGAACAACCACTGTGATGCCCCTAAAAGGTAACCCCTCTTCAGACCAAGGTAATAATAGACCCATCAACCTCACTAACATTATATGCAAAGAAAAGGAATATATCATAGCTGAACTCACTCTCTTGAATCTAGTAAACATTTTTGAAATAGTCTCAGGTGCTATAGACAGTGGTCATTCTATGCACACTACTTATCTCATCCTGGTCAAGGCTTTTGACACTGCCCCCATGGTGATATTATTGAAACATTTGGCAATCTTAATATAAACTCATACACTGTCCACTGGATTGCAAACTTGCTATCCAACAGACACCATGTTGTGAAATTTACCATTCCCTTTCTGAATGTAAAATTATAACTAGTGGTGTGCCACAGGAATACTTTCCTGGGCCCTCTCCTTTGTGGCATTTATTTTGAAAGCATTAGAGTCAGTATCACAGAAGTATGGTTGACCTGTTATCTATACATCTTCTGATACAAAACAGCTCCAACAAGGGCTGCAATATGTACCTATATGGTGTATCAAAAATAGCCTCAAATTAAAAAAAAACTGCAGCATTGTAGCATTTGTCAGAAAACTTGCTCCCACCTCATATGTTTATAAACAGTGCACCTCTTCAAACAAGTATGGTCAAAAGAGACCTATGTACTTATGTGGATAACTCTCTCTCTCTCTTTCTCTCTCATTCAGTCACCATGTTGCCACCATAGTTAGGAAACCCTTCTAGCTTTATCAGTTCATTCAGAGAAGTCATCCTATCATTGAATACAATCAATACTCTGGTATGTACAAACCAAAACATTGCTTAGCTGGAAAGGCCTCAAAGATTTCTAAATAAGAACATTAAGGGTATCAAATCCTTTAACTACTCCGATAAATTAGCATGGCTCACCTTATACTCAGTCTACTGGATGCTAAGAGGTGATCTGTGTCTCACATTTTGAAACATGAAAGACCCAGTTCTACTTGACCTCCTATTTCTTAACAAAACTAGTGGCTCTACAAATACCTGCACTAAGGATCTACATTTACAACAATTAAACAGGACTCACTGGAGCAATAGGTTATGATGACAATATATTCCTAGCCTATGGATTAAGAAACCACTACAGGTCAAACAAATTACTGCTTTGGTTACCATTAAGGTTAGTCTTGATGACTGGATAGGTAAACACAAATTTATACTAGTGTTATATTCTATGGCCCTGTTAGATTTGAGAGGCGAACAATTAAGTGCTTGAGAAGGGTGTCAAGAAATATTAAGTTTGTCTGCTTAAAGGTGTACATGTCTAAGCATCTTATGATCTTAGTGATCACTTGCCCAGTATGTTTCTATGTACCTGTGTTACTATATTCTTGTAAATAAAAAAGAGTCCTGATTTAGTTGCTGGAGGGAGGAAATGGACTGGAAATTCAAAGTGTAAAAAAGGATTGTTTTAGCAGACTTTGATGTATACATTTTGTTTGTAAAGTAAAACTAAATTAATTGTAGTTACACATTACAGAAAAGGCTGTATGTCTTCCTTTGCTGTGCAGCCTTTGTCTATAGTAGTTTAGTACAGTTAAGAAAGCACAAAGTTACAGTGATTGCTGGTAAATTAATTTCAAACTTAAAGTCAGAATAATAATAACCTTGCTTTAAGCTGAATTCTACTTTACTTGCAACCACTGAATTTATAGAAAATTATTTTTAGGGGTGTCATTAAAATAAGAAAATGGGGGAAAACTGGAATAAGTTTTATATATATATATATATATATATATATATATATATATATATATATATATATATATGGATTCACTTTATAACCTCGAAATGCTGAAATATCGAATTTCAGTATCTCGAGACTATAAAACCGAATCCACAAAACACCGACAAACAAAACCATGAAACCACATAACCGAAAACACCGCACACACTACACGAAACAGACAACACAACACTGACATCACCACATAAACAAAAAACAACACACATACACAACTCACACACATAGCAGGGCAAGCCCCTGCACCTATGTGGGGCTGTGCCCACACCCCTACTTATATATACTAACTCCTAGATCGCACAAACACAACACAAAAGCTCACTCACACGCACATTCTCCAATCCCTCACACACTCTAACTCCCACTCAAAACCCTTACAAAACACTCACTTACCTGACATAACACCTACATCCAAACATGGCACCGCACCAACAAAACACAAACCGGACATTACATGGCAACTTCATAACCGCGAATTTGACATATTTTCGACATACGTCAAATTCGCGATTATGAACGTTCGCTATTTTTAACATTCGACTTTATAGCTTCGAGATACTGAAATTCGACATTTCAATATTTCGATGTTATAAAGTGAGCCTATATATATATATATATATATATATATATATATATATATTGGTATGTTCTGCAAGCATTCCATATAGCTGGGGGGTACAAGAAGGGTTTGTAATACTCAAAGCTGTTGCTTCTTGGAAAATTTCTGAACCTATGCATATTTGGAATTAACCGTATTGGGACTCTTGACATAAGATGTAGCTGGTAACATCCTTTAGAAGTGATTTTGTTGTTCACTGTGACTTCTGCTCTCTTTTCTCTATAATGTTTGCCCTCCCTGTGATCACTACCTGACTGTTTCCTGTTGGCCATTTGATCCTCCCAACCCCACATGCCCAAGGATACAGGAGAAGGACAGAAGATTCAAAGATCACTTATTTTGTATGCTCCCAGCATAGGTTTATAGGTTCATAGATGTGTACTAGGCTAATGGCCCTGGAGCCTTTACAAACCTAGCCTATAGGATTACCCTGGTTTCTTTCCACCCGACTTTAGTTCCTAGTGCCTCTGTCGAGTAGATCCACTGGTGTGATCCCCGGGATGAATTTTCTATTTCCCATCCACTCATCAAGATTTCTCTTGAAGAGGGCCAGTGAGGTGCTCTGCTTGACATGTATGGGAAGCCTATTCCATAGCATGGGCAGTCTCTGGGTTATGAACCTGTTCCTCCAGCATGTTCTGTTGATTGTGGTAATGAGGTTAAGGTCTCTAGAGTGTTTGGTGTGGAGGGATTGGGATTTCTTTAAATGAAACATTTCTAACAGAGCTGGGTCAGACATGGCTTTGTAAGTCAAGCAAAGATCGCCTCTAAGTAGGCGATATGAGACAGAGAATAGTTGGAGTTTTTGGAGTCTGTCCATATAGGACAAGTGTTTAAGGCCTATGATCCTCTTTGTGAGGTACTTTTGTGG
>NC_056738.1:573509690-573527190 GCF_019279795.1 Protopterus annectens | reverse complement strand
CAATCATAGATCAATTAGTGATTCAAGTCACAGAGATGCCAAAGAGAAAGAGTGGCAGTACTGAGTTGCAAATGTCAGCTTATTCCCCTGGTGGAGGGAGGTAGTCTGCCTGCTGCATGACTGATTATTACTAGAGGGAGAAGACTCAGCAAGCAACAACTGAATTGCAATGGCTTTCCAGTAAGCTGTGGTTCACATAGAACTATATGAGCAAGCACATGGAAACGTGCAAATGCATTGGAGCAATACTGTGGTTATGTCTGAGAATCAAGCTGCAGTCGGGGCTAGATAGGAGGCTAGGAATGAAAACCTTCCACCCTCTACGACTGCCTGGAAAATCTCTCCTCTTCCTCCAGATGGTTTTCACCTGTGAAACTGGAAGGCAAAGTGAATGAGGTACAACTTTGTAAATATTTGGTGGAGAACATAGATGCTCTAGGGGGTGCAACTTGCATATGTATATAAGGAATGAACTGACAACATTCTGAGAGGACAGGACTGATGACTGGCAAATAACAAAGAAAAAAAGAAAGAAAAAGACCAGGTTATTTTTTAGGTTATTCAGTATATTTGATATAAACATTTCATTTGCTGTAACTTAAAGCACTTTCTACTCAATCTTTATAATAGTGCATGAATTAGATACTTACTATATATCTGTTCACTTACTAGCCACAATTGGCATGGCTTTGCAGTTTGCTATATTCCATTTTGTTACTAGCTTGCTTACATTAGGAATTCTGAAGCAATGTAGATCCTACTTTAAAATTGCTTCTATTCATATGTTCTCATTTTTTCACAGAAGTAATATGAGAGTGGTTCCAATTCTTGCTCATTTTAGAGGCTAACCTCTCACTTACAATACATAATCAGGTCAGATTACAATCACCTAATATGCACCAAATTATGTTGACATTGTTAAGAAATTATTGTCATTGTCTAAGTCTCCTAAATCTCCTGGAGCTTATTTAAATAAACCTCAGCAAAATGATACTAATTATTTTAATAAATCCACACTTATACTTTTGTTGTACCTAAACAGACTAAGCCTGACACTGACTTTACATTTATGAAGACTCCTGATGCTGCAGTCCCCCCCACCCCACCCCCACCTCCCCCCACACACAAATGTGTTAGTAATATGTGCTTCTATAGCTGAACACACTGATTGGTCATACTCAGTGGTGTGTGCAAGAATAGGGTCCTGGTCAGCTGCCTCTTTGACACCAGTATTCGTGATATTACAAGTTCCCTTGCATCCCCTTACAGAAAATATGAACATGCTCTTATTGCTGGCTGGGGTGGGGTGAATGATCCTCGGTTCTTGTCTCTGAGAGATATATACAGAAAGATTGCTGAGCTGTCTGTGTGGGTGTCTGAGGCAAGCAAGACAGTTGTCTTGAATGGTATCCTGTCTTCTACAAGAATAATGTCCCATCTTCAATTAAAAATAATTCACTTAGCAAATGGATTAATAATTGATGTAATTCCATGGTGATCTAATGCATGTCGGCATGGGAGGTGATCATTAAGACAGCCTATTTAACCAACAATGGCATTCATCTCTCTCCTTAAGGACTTGTCATATTGGCTAACACTTCTGTCCCTTAGTAACTTTTTTAGGTAAAGATCATCTGCTGGACACTTCAGTCTAACAGATTTTAATCTGGCCTAGGTTAAGGTGGATCTGTTCAACGAAGGTGTCCATACAATAAATTGCTCGATTCAGAGGCTTTTGTGACAATCAGGCTTATAAATGTATGTATTGCTACAGAAACATCATTTCATTGTCCTGATAACATTCTTTCAATGGCGGGGTAATGTATAAATCACTCATAAAGATCATCTTGAAGTGATAGAACAGCATCTGTTTTTACCTGTAGTGATATTAATTCACACTGTGCTCTTCTCCATTGCATCTTGGTCACATTTGATAAGGTTGATAAGGCTGATCACCATATCATAAATAATTACAGAACTGCTTCAGCATCGTCTGAGGACCATATTAGGTACCTGGACAGCCTGACTTCCATGCCTATTAAATTCCACCAATAACTAGGAGTCTTATGCAGCCAACAGTAAACACATCCAGTGTTTCCTAGATTGCTTTAACACTTACTTCTTGGAGGAAATTATTCAAGTTCTTACCAGAGGTACAGTATATTTGATGAATATGGCCTCTGCCTGCAAATAAAAAAAAACTGCTTTACCCTACTCGATCATATGCAACTCTACACTGTCACTTTTTCACTCAAAATTAATACCAGACAGCCCATGACATCAACTACATTCCGAGACTACTTCAACAGCAACCTTATATCCCTGTCTGAAGGCCAAAAGAAATTCAAAGGTGCCTTAACCTCTGCTCACCCAATCTCTAAAGCCATCACATTCAACCAGGAATTTACAACCATTTCAAACAATATACTCATAACTCTATCTGTTATACACACTTGTGGTGGAATATTAGTTATCTGACAGTTAATGCAGAAGACTAATGTTCTGAGCCAGGGTGCAGAGTGTGATTCTGTCCACATTCATTAGTTTACTCTGTGACTCTGAAAACATCACTTAATCAGATACTGCTCCTGGGTCACTCCTTGAACAAAAGGGACAATTGTGCCTGGTGAGCTTAGAACAATACTACACACAAGTAAAATAAAAATAAAAACTTAAGGGAAACCCGTGATAGTGGCATTCCCAGATAAACAAACTTTATAATAGCAGAAAAAAATATATGACTTGTGTAAAAAGTTTCTCCCCCACTCCCACCCCAACAGAATGTTTATAAGCTTGTCTGCAGGGTTCTAAAGTGTACCATTATGAAACATAAGGCTGAATATGAATTACAGGTAGATAACTCTTTGAAGGATAACTACAAGGACTTTTTCAATTAAATTAAGAGTATCAGAGGTAATACCCAATACTGTTCCAAACTGGAATTGAATGGTATTATCATATTATAAATATATTATAAATAACATTATCATATTATAAAAAATTGCTTGGCAAAGCAGAAATGACACAGGATTAGAAACCTATCAAAGTGGGGGGGTTTGCCCCACACAACTCTCAGTGTGGGGGCTGTGCCCCCATACCCCCACTAACTAAATATGCCAAGTCTGAGATTGCACTACAGTGGGGAAAAGGGCAAATCCGCGATGATGGCCAAGCAATTTTTTCCCCAGGAAAAAATTTGGTGTAGTGGTCGTTCGCAGAAATGACAGCTTAATGCTTATTAGTCAGTGAACAGAAGTTCGTTGACCTGTGCTTCAGATGTCATAATATAGACCCATTCCATCAGGTTCTTATTCAACATACTATAGCAGACAGTTGTGGGTCCCAAAACCTTTAATTCCCTTTCCTTTCAATCTTATCAGGCAAAGGACAATTTTAAAGCTGTTGCAAACTTTGCCTGGCTTTGGATTCCCTAGTTCAGATGAGCTATATCCTAGAATTCTCAAGATAAATATACATCTTCAATTGTTAAATCACTGGAATTTATCTAAAAACTAACCTTGATCCACCCACTGGAACCAGATACTTATACACACAAGCTTATGTCATACTGATACCTAAATAATCTTAGTTCTGGCTAAATCTTGCACTCTAGCCTTATCTAATTAATGCCTGCAGCTATAGGAATATCTCACAAAATATTGTATTCTGCCTCAGAATCAGCATGGTGACAGACAGGAAGACAGCAGCATGAGCGGCTTGCTTTGTATGCCACTTAGAGAATGGAATAGACGGAGAACCATTCAATGGGACATTTTTTATGCATAGCACTTAACACTTTCACTGAATGTCTCTTCTACAGTCACTTCACGACTGTTTCTCTAGATGTCCTTTTAGATTGAGATTAATAATCTTCTGAATAGATAAGTGTCATCTCAGGAGTTGTCAAATGTTCTGTCCTTGATCCTATTTTTTTAAATGTGCATCAATTCAGTTAAACAAAACCACTATTTAGTAAACATTTGCACTTGTGGTGATAATAAGGTTCTCAGCAAAATAGCATCCTCAACTGCTCCAGTTAAATATTTTTTACAATATGAACTAGAAAAACAAGTAGAGAGGTCTATCATTTCTTATTAACTAATTATGACAACCTGTACAAGACCAGCTTCAGTTTTTTTGTCACCTAAAACAGTCTGAGTGTGTAAAGAATTGTGCTACTATAAAATGTTTCTGGTATCGCCTGTGCCTCCTTACAAACTCTTTCCTACTTTTGCTACGTTAGAATTTGGTTGAATCCCTCTTTGTCTGCCCATATAATTTATTATGTTATACAATTTTAACTAATCTTGCACATGTTAATAAAATAAACACAAGCTTTTCACTCTAGAAACTATAATGACTGTGAAAAATGGAATTTGCCTGCCTAATATTAAATATGGCTTCCTAATTCTGTACTCATCCCTGACAGAAGTATTCCTCTCCTTGAGTATTAAAAAACTAAATGCGCAGATTCATTCTGTTAGTCCTACATTTTAAGCATTGTTACTACACACATAAAAGAAATAAACTGCCTTAGTATTACCAAAAGATTTTTACCAGACATTACTCTTCTAACATTCAGGCATCTGTAACTTACCTACTGCCCTTTTCTTGTAGTGTTTCTAGCTACAAATTTTTCTAACTATAATTTTTCTCTACAGATGATGGGGTATTTATTTCCTGCTGATCTCAGAAAATTTAAAAATAGAACTCTCTGCAAACTTCACACTTTATTCCTCTACCTGGGATACGGTTCCACCTAACCAAGGAGATACAACAAATCAATTATATTTCAGAGAACGCAGTACTTCTTATTGGAAGAAGAAAACTATCTGTGAATATGTTTGGTAGATAAACATGACCAAACTCCACTTTGTTAGAGTAATTTCACAGAAAGTGGACTAGTTCCTGTTTTGCCCTGCTTGTGAAGCCATTAATTATGTACTATTAAGTATTAATATATTGAAGTACTTTATTATTGTTTATACAGCTTCAGTTTGAGATTTTAATTAGATCACTTCATTTCAAACTGCATTGTCATATTATCTTTTTTCTATATGCCTGTAAATATTCTATGCATTTTTACCATCCCAAATTTCATATTTGATTATATTGTATTAGATCCATGCCCACTCCATAGAGTATATCCAAAGATAATTGCAAGTAACATTATTTATGACAAAGACATTTATGCCTTTCTATTCTATTCTATATTGATGTATACCAGGGTTAAATCCGAAAACACTCCACCATAACCAGCCAAGAAACAATAAATCAAATACAGTGTTCTATTCTCTCCAAGAGCAAATAATGATCCTTTAAAGAGAGCGGTTAATTGCTCTAAAGGTCAGTTGATATTTAATGCTACTAATGTTAGATGTGTACTCCCATTAAAGTTAAAACTATGAAGCCAATGTTAAGAAGTTCTTTTTTTCACTTTGTGCTATGCACAATAGACACATAAAAGTAAAAAAGGGGGTTCACTACTGACCAAGCACACATTTCCAAAACATAAGTAGCATAAGCAGTTAAGTTATAGGAATTTTTACACATTGTTTTTTTAATGCATCTTTTCCATAGTGGAGCCATAGAAGAAAAGTACATGATGAACCTATAACATGCTGGAGGGATAGATTTCAGTCCCAGAGACTTCCCATACTCTGGAACAAACTACCTATCTATATCAAACAAAGCTCCTCATTAGCACTCTTCAAGAAAAATCTTGATGACTGGATGGGTAATAGGAAATTCGCCCTGGGGATCACTTCTGTGGCTCTGCTCGACAGGGGCACAGGGAAATAATTTTCTTGGGTGGCGAAAGCCAGGGCACCCTTTTGGCCAGGCCTATATAGGCCCTAGGGCCAATAGCCTAGTACCTACCTATGAACTTATGTAAGCAGAGATGCACCCACACCCTTACCATGCACAAACATGCACACACATGTGCATGCGCATGCACAGAGAAACACACCATACAGATACATAGACAGACACATGTACACACACACACACACACACACACACACACACACACACACACACACACACACACACACACTCACACACGCACATGCACACACGCACACACAAACACATACACACACACCATCTCATTTCATATTTATTTACCAGTCTAGAATCACTATTACCACTAATTATGTTATTCCTCTTATTATAACTACTGCCTAAGATATGTTCATCTCTACAGAAATTTAAACAGATTACCAGCCTTCTCAAATCCTTAATTTCTACAGCTTTAATTTCCATCAAATTGCCCAGATAATGAAATCAAGCAATCCTTTTCTGTTGTTTGGCTTCTGTAATTTATCATTCTGTAAGAACCCCATGCAGAGCATTTATGTGGGTAATTTAACTTCTGGTAATTTCTGTTATGTTTTACCATCTGTTCTTGGAAAAAAAAAGTACAATACTTCTTTCCCTGAAATGACCCCTTTATAATTTTAGCATTGCTAAGCCCTGTAGATAAAAGTCCCTGCCCAGTTTTGAAAACTTCATACGTTATGTTAGTTATGCTGTTTACATGCATGCATCCCATACTTTTCACTCAGTGGTGATTGAGTTAGCTTTAACATGCAGGAAATCTCTTTATGCAAGACTTTTCTGACCTTACTGATGGCCAGTATTTTTTTTTACCTGATCATAAACATTTTTATCTTCCTTCCTTGCAGTCTTTATATCCTGTCTGCACTCTTCTTTTAACTAACGACTCCCTGTACTCTTTTTCTGTCCAGATGGGTTGACTTATTTTTCTCTACTTTTCTCTCCTGGTACAGAATATCATTCCCTATTTATTGTCAGCTTACTGTACTCTCTGGCTCTTACCATTTGTCATTTTCTGCCACTGTTCTCTATTGCTTATTATACTCCCTATCAAAGTAAAGTTCAGTTTTCTTTAATCCTGTCTGCTCATCTCACCCTTCCAGTTCCTACTGCAGAGATGGGACCTTATAGTGTGGTATGGACATTATTTCAAAGTTTTCATTTCTTCCCTCTAATACCCTCAGCAGGTAAAGGTAACTTCTAGAACTTCCCTTTCTCTCTTCCCTCTACTGGAAGACTAAAATTCCTATAGCTCTAATTTTTCACTTTGCTAAACATTTAAAGTGAAGATGGCTCCGTACTCTGTACCTGCACCTGGGGGCCTGTTTTTAATGCCTACATTTAGTTTCTCTCTTCTCTCTCTCCCCCATAATTAGTCTATTCCACACTGTATTTTGTCCTGCCATTAATATGCCTGCCACTCATTCGCCACTTTTTTAGTCCCTGTCCTTTGTCAACATTCATATCCCTGTCCAAATGTAGTATCACCAGTCAAGAAAACTTGCTAATTTAAACGGTAACTAAAACAATCATTAGACAAGTAAAAGAAATGAGTACAAGATATAGTGTTCACTGGAGGCATCACATGAAGACATCAAAACAGAATTTGCCCACTAGAAGCCAAATTCAACAACAAAAGCAAGTGTAGTTTAAATGCCTTTTCATTTGAGTGTAGAGTGTTTCTGACATTGTCTGAGGACACAGTAGAATGTTACCTTAGCCTATTGCCTTTATGATACCTACTGACTGACTGAACCATCTGTAACAATGTATTTATTATTGTTGATGTAACGCATTCTAATAAAGCCTTCCTGCACCCTTGCCAGTGACCCTATTGCCAGAGTTTCTTCACATCATCTCTACTAAAGCTGTTTCAGCATATAACTTTAGTTTACAAAGATAGTAATCAGTTCTTTAGAGTTTCTTACTTGACATATAGTACTCTGGTTTCTGCATCTGTCAACTTTTGTTTCACTTGATATATGACCTAAATATCACCTTGATTGCCTTTTAAAAACCCAGATTCCACTAATGTTGTTTACATCAGAGCAGGATTTATACATTTCAACTGAAATGCAGTAGATAAACCACTGCTTATTGTGGGGAATAATATCACATTTTACTCATATTGCACATAGAGCAACCTGAACTGTGTTGTTGTACCATCCATCAGATATTGAATTTCAAATAAACAGATCTTTCCATGAAAATGTGATTCGTGGTATGCCTTACTCAGTGCATCTTATGTCAAGTTAGATGCACTGACTGTTTTTAGTCTTTATTGTGATGTATACTTTCATGCTCTTGGTTAAGCCGTATGAAATATGACTTAAGACATGTGAAGTATCTCCATCCAGACATTTGAAGGCAAGAAAATGCTGACAGCTTCAAAATGCCATGCTATTTTAGCTTAAGCCCTTAAACTACTAACTCTTGTAAATGCCCTTACTGCTGACAACCACAACATTCTGATTAGAAACTTATTTCTTACATAAGGCACCAATAATGCAAAATGAATATAGAATGATTGTTAAAAAACTCATAATGAGAACAGAGTTAAGCAGAGAGACCATCTACTCCTTATTCTTTTCTGCTTATATGCTAATCCTGGATTAACTGTTTTTGCTGAAAGTGGTATAGAATCTCCAAGAATCTTTAGAAAGAAGGTTAATGTGGTACCTATGGGGATAATATGGTAGTGTGCTCTCTAATGAGAAAGGATTCATTTTAAAGGTTAACTACCAGATTCAGAGTACTGTATTGTGCATGATACTTGCACTGTGTTGTCCATACAATGGTTCAGAAAAAAAGTGTGATTCATGAATTCAGCACTAAATTTTGCACTGAGATGATGTGGGCAGAACATCTGCATACAATGGTGCTGTTGCTGTAGTTAACACTTCACAGACATTTCATTAAATATTCAGCCTTCTTAGCCATGCCTGTGGAATGCACCTAATTACTATTTTATAATAAATTAGAGATCTAGTTGGGGGTTATGTTCATAAATGGGTGTCTGGTTTAGTTACTGTGGTGAAGGTGAACAAGTGTGTTTGCAGCAGTGTGCCTAAATACACTGAATGTAACTACAGGATGTCCCATTATATCTCATTAGTACAGTAATTACAGGACGTCCCATTACATCTCGTTAGTACAGTAACTACAGGACATCCCATTACATCTCATTAGTACAGTAAACAAATGACATCCCATTACATCTTGTTAATACAGTAATTGCAGGACACCCCATTACATCTCATTAGTACAATAACTACAGGGCACCCCATTACATCTCGTTAGTACAGTAACTGCAGGACATCCTATTACATCTCGTTAGTACAGTGACGACAGGATGTGCCATTACATCTCATTAGTACAGTGGCTACAGGACATCCCATTACATCTTGTTAGTGCAGGAACTACAGGACATCCCATTACATCTTGTTAGTACAGTAACTACAAGATGCCCCATTACATCTCATTAGCACAGTAACTACAGGACATCCCATTACATCTCGTTAGTACAGTAGCTACAGGATATCCCATTACATCTTGTTAGTACAGGAACTACAGAACATCCCATTACATCTTGTTAGTACAGTAACTGCAAGACGCCCCATTACATCTCATTAGTACAGTAACTACAGGACTTCACATTACATCTCATTAGTACAATAACTACAGGACACACCCATTACATCTCATTAGTACAATAACTACAGGACACCCCATTACATCTCGTTAGTACAGTAACTACAGGATGTCCCAATACATCTCATTAGTACAGTAGCTACAGGATATCCCATTACATCTTGTTAGTACAGGAACTACAGAACATCCCATTACATCTTGTTAGTTCAGTAACTGCAAGACGCCCCATTACATCTCATTAGTACAGTAACTACAGGACTTCACATTACATCTCATTAGTACAATAACTACAGGACACACCCGTTACATCTCATTAGTACAGTAACTACAGGACAACCCATTTCATCTCATTAGAACAGTAACTACAGGACATCCCATTACATCTTGTTAATACAGTAACTACAGAATGTCTAACTACAATACCTACAGGACACCCCATTACATCTTGTTAGTACAGTAACTACAGGACACCCCATTACATCTTGTTAGAACAGTAACTGCAAGATGCCCCATTACATCTCATTAGTACAGTAACTACAGGACTTCACATTACATCTCATTAGTACAATAACTACAGGACACACCCGTTACATCTCATTAGTACAATAACTACAGGACACCCCATTACATCTCGTTAGTACAGTAACTACAGGATGTCCCATTACATCTCATTAGTACAGTAGCTACAGGATATCCCATTACATCTTGTTAGTACAGGAACTACAGAACATCCCATTACATCTTGTTAGTACAGTAACTGCAAGACGCCCCATTACATCTCATTAGTACAGTAACTACAGGACATCACATTACATCTCATTAGTGCAATAACTACAGGACACACCCATTATATCTCATTAGTACAATAACTACAGGACACCCCGTTACATCTCATTAGTACAGTAACTACAGGACACAGCATTACATCTCATTAGTACAGTAACTACAGGACACCCCATTACATCTCGTTAGTACAGTAACTACAGGACACCCCATTACATCTCATTAGTACAGTAACTACAGGACACCCCATTACATCTTGTTAGTACAGTAACTACAGGACACCCCATTACATCTCATTAGTACAGTAGCTACAGGACATCCCATTACATCCCGTTAGTACAGTAACTACAGGATTCTCATTACATCTCGTTAGTATAGTAACTACAGGACACCCCATTTCATCTCATTAGAACAGTAACTACAGGACATCCCATTACATCTTGTTAATACAGTAACTACAGAATGTCCCATTACATCTCATTAGTACAGTAACTACAGGACACCCCATTACATCTCGTTTGTACAGTAACTGCAGGACATCCTATTACATCTCGTTAGTACAGTGACGACAGAATGTGCCATTACATCTCATTAGTACAGTGGCTACAGGACATCCCATTACATCTTGTTAGTACAGGAACTACAGGACATCCCATTACATCTTGTTAGTACAGTAACTACAAGACGCCCCATTACATCTCATTAGCACAGTAACTACAGGACATCCCATTACATCTCGTTAGTACAGTAGCTACAGGATATCCCATTACATCTTGTTAGTACAGGAACTACAGAACATCCCATTACATCTTGTTAGTTCAGTAACTGCAAGACGCCCCATTACATCTCATTAGTACAGTAACTACAGGACTTCACATTACATCTCATTAGTACAATAACTACAGGACACACCCGTTACATCTCATTAGTACAATAACTACAGGACACCCCATTACATCTCGTTAGTACAGTAACTACAGGATGTCCCATTACATCTCATTAGTACAGTAGCTACAGGATATCCCATTACATCTTGTTAGTACAGGAACTACAGAACATCCCATTACATCTTGTTAGTACAGTAACTGCAAGACAACTCATTACATCTCATTAGTACAGTAACTACAGGACATCACATTACATCTCATTAGTACAATAACTACAGGACACACCCGTTATATCTCATTAGTACAATAACTACAGGACATCCCGTTTCATCTCATTAGTACAGTAACTACAGGACATCCCATTACATCTCATTAGTACAGTAGCTACAGGACATCCCATTAGTACAGTAACTACAGGATTCTCATTACATCTCGTTAGTATAGTAACTACAGGACACCCCATTTCATCTCATTAGAACAGTAACTACAGGACATCACATTACATCTTGTTAATACAGTAACTGCAGAATGTCCCATTACATCTCATTAGTATAGTAACTACAGGACACCCCATTACATCTCGTTAATACAGTAACTGCAGGACGTCCTATTACATCTCGTTAGTACAGTGACGACAGAACGTGCCATTACATCTCATTAGTACAGTGGCTACAGGACATCCCATTACATCTTGTTATTACAGTAACTACAGGATATCCCATTACATCTTGTTAGTACAGTAACTACAAGACGCCCCATTACATCTCATTAGCACAGTAACTACAGGACATCTCATTACATCTCGTTAGTACAGTAACTACAGGACGTCCCATTACATCTCGTTATTACAGTAACTACAGGACACCCCATTACATCTCGTTAGTACAGTAACTGCAGGACGTCCCATTACATCTTGTTAATACAGTAACTACAGAATGTCCCATTACATCTCATTAGTACAGCAACTACAGGACATATCATTACATCTCATTAGTACAGTAACTACAGGGCACCCCATTACATCTTGTTAGTACAGTAACTACAGAACACCCCATTACATCTTGTTAGTACAGTAACTACAGGACACCCCATTACATGTCAGTAGTACAGTAGCTACAGGACACCCCATTACATCTCATTAGTACAGTAGCTACAGGATTCCCATTACATCTCGTTAGTACAGTAACTACAGGATTCCCATTACATCTCATTAGTACAATAGCTACAGGACACCACATTACATCTCATTAGTACAGTAACTACAGGACACCCCATTACATCTCATTGGTACAGTAACTGCAGGACACCCCATAATATTTCGTTAGTACAGTAACTACAGGATGCCCCATTACATCTCATTAGTACAGTCACTATAGGACACCCCATTATCTTGTTAGTACAGTAACTACAGGACACCCCATTACATCCCGTTAGTACAGTAACTACAGGACATCCCATTATATCTCATTAGTACAGTAATTACAGGACACCCCATTATATCTCATTAGTACAGTAACTACAGGACACCCCATTACATCTCATTAGTACAGTAGCTACAGGACACCCCATTACATCTCGTTAGTACAGTAACTGCAGGACGTCCCATTACATCTTGTTAATACAGTAACTACAGAATGTCCCATTACATCTCATTAGTACAGTAACTACAGGACATATCATTACATCTCATTAGTACAGTAACTACAGGGCACCCCATTACATCTTGTTAGTACAGTAACTACAGAACACCCCATTACATCTTGTTAGTACAGTAACTACAGGACACCCCATTACATGTCAGTAGTACAATAGCTACAGGACACCCCATTACATCTCATTAGTACAGTAGCTACAGGATTCCCATTACATCTCATTAGTACAGTAACTACAGGATTCCCATTACATCTCATTAGTACAGTAACTACAGGACACCCCATTACATCTCATGAGTACAGTAACTACAGGACACCCCATTACATTTCATTAGTACAGTAACTACAGGACACCCCATTGCATCTTGTCAGTACAGTAACTACAGGACACCCCATTACATCTCATTGGTACAGTAACTGCAGGACACCCCATTATATTTCGTTAGTACAGTAACTACAGGATGCCCCATTACATCTCATTAGTACAGTCACTATAGGACACCCCATTATCTTGTTAGTACAGTAACTACAGGACACCCCATTTCATCCCGTTAGTACAGTAACTACAGGGCATCCCATTATATCTCATTAGTACAGTAATTACAGGACACCCCATTATATCTCATTAGTACAGTAACTACAGGACAACCCATTACATCTTATTAATACAGTAACTACAGGACGTCTAGTTACATCTCGTTAGTACAGCAACAAGCAACTACATGACACCCCATTACATCTCATTAGTACAGTAGCTACAGGACATCCCATTATATCTTGTTAGTACAGTAACTACAGGACACCCCATTATATCTCGTTAATACAGTAACTACAGGACGTCCAATTACATCTCATTAGTACAGTAGCTACAGGACATCCAATTATATCTCATTAGTACAGTAATTACAGGACACCCCATTATATCTCATCAGTACAGAAACTACAAGACACCCCCATTACATCTCATTAGTCCAGTAACTACAGGACATCCCATTATATCTTGTTAGTAGAGTAACTACTGGACACCCCATTACATCTCGTTAATGCAGTAACTACAGGATTCCCATTACATCTCGTTAGTACAGTAACTACAGGAATCACATTACATCTCATTAGTATAGTAGCTGCAGGACACCCCATTACATCTCATTAGTACAGTAACTACAGGACACCCCATTACATTTCATTAGTACAGTAACTACAGGACACCCCATTGCATCTTGTCAGTACAGTAACTACAGGACACCCCATTACATCTCGTTGGTACAGTAACTACAGGGTACCCCATTATATCTCATTAGTACAGTAACTACAGGATGCCCCATTACATCTTGTTAGTGCAGTAACTATAGGACACCCCATTATCTTGTTAGTACAGTAACTACAGGACATCCCATTTCATCTCATTAGTACAGTAACTACAGGTCATCCTATTATATCTCATTAGTAACTACAGGACACCCCATTACATCTCGTTAGTACAGTAACTACAGGACACCCCATTACATCTCTTTAGTACAGTAACTACAGGACATCCCATTATATCTTGTTAGTAAAGTAACTACAGCACACCCCATTACATCTCGTTAGTTCAGTAACTACAGGACGTCCCATTACATCTCGCTAGTACAGCAACTACTGGACACCCCATTACATCTCGTTAGTACAGTAACTACAGGATGTCCCATTACCTCTCATTTGTACAGTAACGCTTTCTGCTGTTTTGTTTATTGTGAAGATGTTGCTGCTCTGTTATATCCTACTGAGTGACATTATATCCTAATATAGGGTAATCACGTGCAGAGTTACTCATGTAATGTAATTCTTTTATGGTCATAGTCCAATACACCTATACCCCTTGAACTTAGTGTCATCTAAAAAAAATCTGGTGTTCCCTGACCCAGTCAGCAGCCTGCTTGTATAACCTGATCCCCTCGAACTAAGTAAAAGACCTTCCTGCCTGAAAGGACGCTACCCTGGGAAACTCTACCCTCATACAAGTTTCTGAGGTCCAACCAACAATAAGATAAGGCAGACCCCCTCGAACTAACTAAGTAAAAGACCATCCTGCCTGAAAGGACACTACCCTGGGAAACTCTACCCTCATACAAGTTTCTGAGGTCCGACCAACAATAAGATAAGGTTAATACCCTACACTGTACTAAACAATTCCTCTGTACTGTATACTGCTGACCTGGGTCTAAAGGAACCTTGTAGGCTGTGCCCCAAAGTAATTTGGCCACCTCCATGCTGTTTAAATTCACTGGTTTGCCCAGTATAGTCTAACAATATTTTCTAACCCTGTTTCCTAAACCTAACATAATCATTGTGATTTCACTCTGCTCTCCCACACATAGCTTTCAAATTATACCCTGCAGCTAATGAGATATCCTGCAAGTGTATAAAATTAAGACTAGGCATCTGTCTGTTATTTGGTGCAACATAAAATTATTTCAGAAACAGTGTAATGAAACAGGCCAAACACAGTCAGTTTTAAATACCACCATACTTACCAAAGCCTAGGGAATACTTTGAGTCAGTGTTAGCCCCTAAACTCCTCCCTATTCCACTACGTATGCAAGGTTTCTAATTCAGCTCCAGAAACCACCATTTTCAAACATCTGGTGCTCCCTGACCCTGTCGGCAGCCTGCTTGTATAACCTGGTATGTTATTTGTCTCTGTAACTGCCTTAAAAACATGCCAAGTCTCTGAAATTCAGTACATAAGCTGAAAACAGTTTAAAAGTACTTGGACTGCATTTTAGAGCTCTTCAGATTGTTAGAATACATTTTGGACAAACATAGTCACTGTAATTCATCTCCGTGTGCTATTTTAATGCAAATGTAACTAAGTATGTGTGCATAGAACTGTTTTAGTGAAATCTATTGTGTTTGTGGATATAAAGGATTGATATCTGAGCCTCGCACTGTTTATGTGCACATAGTCTGTTCTATTTGAGAAACAAAGCAGAAAGCTGCTGTCCTGTACCTTAAAATCAGCAGTTCAACATCGGACAGCTTTTTGCATTGGCTTGCATAAATTAGAACATGCTACATAATGTGTAGTTTATGGTGCTGGTTACAGAATGTGATACTGTTTACAGTAAAAAGTAAAGCTAAAGTGTATAACAACTGTTTGCAAGTATATATCTACTGTTTGCAGTCCCATACATTTAAACAGTAGCAAATACCATGTCCGTAGCTTTTCGGTGATGCTGATTACCGTATGCCTCATAGTCAAAGTGAATCAGGAAATGTTTGCTTGCATGCTTGGTTGCTAGTTGTGTACCGATAAGATTTGTACTCCTAATATATTTTGTTTCTAGGCAGACCCCCTCGAACTAACTAAGTAAAAGACCTTTCTGCCTGAAAGGATGCTACCCTGGGAAACTCTACCTTCATACAAGTTTCTGAGGTCCGACCAACAATAAGATAAGGTTAATACCCTACAATGTACTAAAAAATTCCTCTGTACTGTATACTGCTGACCTGGGTCTAAAGGCACCTCGTAGGCTGTTCCCCATAGTAATTTGGCCACCTCCATGCTGTTTAAATTCATTGGTTTGCCCCACTATAGTCTAACAATATTTTCTAACCCTATTTCCCAAACCTAACATAATCATTGTGATTTCACTCTGTTCTCCCATACATAGCTCTCAAATTATACCCTGCAGCTAATGAGGTATCCTGCAAGTGTATAAAATTAAGACTAAGCATCTGTCTATTATTTGGTGCAACATAAAATTATTTCAGAAACAGTGTAATGAAACACAGTCAGTTTTAAATACCACCATAATTACCAAAGCCTAAGGAAACACTTAGAGTCAGTGTTAACCCCGCTACGCTCACCCTCACTGCGCTCGGGCCTGCTCCGCTCCTCTCCCTGCCCTCAATTCCCACCCGCCCCCACTACTGCTAGATTTAAACCAAGTTTAGCCACTCCCATTGTGCTACTTACCAATCCGTGCCCCTTACATCACCACAACCCCCTCCCCTTGACCCATTTCCTTCTCTTCCTTTTCACCACACCCTGTTAGCATAACCAACCATCATAACTGGCCAGCCCCCCTTAAAAAATGCAAACAAGTAAAATAATACTAATTACTTTACTGCCCCTACTACTTCTATTTCACAATCTTACTGCCTAAGAAGAAAAACTTGACCGTGGTATTCACTACCCAAATGGTCAAACAGTCACCTATGACTTTACACATAAGACCAAACACTTTATCATGCTCTGCACGCCCAACCTACCACCCTCAAATAAATATCAACCCTGTAAAGCTACTAAACATAATCCAAAAGACAAAGACTATATAAAACTTATAAATAAACTCCTAAGGCTTTGTGTATCCTGTCACTATAACCTAATAATACATGGAGACATTCATCCCAACCCTGGCCCACACACACCCAATAACCTTCACTCCCCTACCACAACCCCCACAGTCAAGCTACCCCTTTCTCTTCCCACTGGTTCCCTCCTTGAATTTCACCTAAATATTTGAAGTATCAACAATAACATTCCCAACCTACATGCCCTCCAAGAAACCCACCCCCAGACATTATGTGCCTTATGGAAACCTGGGTATAACCTAGTACTACTGATAATGAGATACTACCTCCAGGATATAATATTCACCGGTTAGACCGTACTAACCTAGTACTACTGATAATGAGAAATAC
>NC_056738.1:573346182-573453952 GCF_019279795.1 Protopterus annectens | reverse complement strand
TGGGCCGTACTAACCTAGTACTACTGATAATGAGATACTATCTCCAGGATATAATATTCACTGGTTAGACCATACTAATCTAGTACTACTGATAATGAGATACTACCTCCAGGATATAATATTCACTGGTTAGACCATACTAACCTAGTACTACTGATAATGAGATACTACCTCCAGGATATAATATTCACCGGTTAGAACATACTAACCTAGTACTACTGATAATGAGATACTACCCCAGGATATAATATTCACTGGTTAGACCGTACTAACCTAGTACTACTGATAATGAGATACTACCTCCAGGATATAATATTCACTGGTTATACCGTACTGACCTAGTACTACTGATAATGAGATACTACCTCCAGGATATAATATTCACTGGTTATACCGTACTAACCTAGTACTACTGATAATGAGATACTACCTCCAGGCTATAATATTCACCGGTTAGTCCGTACTATCTAGTACTACTGATAATGAGATACTACCTCCAGGATATAATATTCACTGGTTATACCGTACTGACCTAGTACTACTGATAATGAGATACTACCTCCAGGATATAATATTCACCGGTTAGTCCGTACTAACCTAGTACTACTGATAATGAGATACTACCTCCAGGATATAATATTCACTGGTTATACCATACTAACCTAGTACTACTGATAATGAGATACTACCTCCAGGATATAATATTCACTGGTTATACCGTACTGACCTAGTACTACTGATAATGAGATACTACCTCCAGGATATAATATTCACTGCTTAGACCGTACTAACCTAGTACTACTGATAATGAGATACTACCTCCAGGATATAATATTCACCGGTTAGACCATACTAACCTAGTACTACTGATAATGAGATACTACCTCCAGGATATAATATTCACCGGTTACACTGTACTAACCTAGTACTACTGATAATGAGATACTACCTCCAGGATATTATATTTACCGGTTAGACCATACTGACCTAGTACTACTGATAATGAGATACTACCTCCAGGATATAATATTCACCGGTTAGAACATACTAACCTAGTACTACTGATAATGAGATACTACCTCCAGGATATAATATTCACTGGTTATACCGTACTAACCTAGTACTACTGATAATGAGATACTACCTCCAGGATATAATATTCACTGGTTATACCGTACTGACCTAGTACTACTGATAATGAGATACTACCTCCAGGCTATAATATTCACTGGTTATACCGTACTGACCTAGTACTACTGATAATGAGATACTACCTCCAGGATATAATATTCACTGGTTAGTCCGTACTAACCTAATACTACTGATAATGAGATACTACCTCCAGGATATAATATTCACCGGTTAGAACATACTAACCTAGTACTACTGATAATGAGATACTACCTCCAGGATATAATATTCACTGGTTATACCGTACTAACCTAGTACTACTGATAATGAGATACTACCTCCAGGATATAATATTCACTGGTTAGACCGCACTAACCTAGTACTACTGATAATGAGATACTACCTCCAGGATATAATATTCACTGGTTAGACCATACTAACCTAGTACTACTGATAATGAGATACTACCTCCAGGATATAATATTCACCGGTTAGATCATACTAACCTAGTACTACTGATAATGAGATACTACCTCCAGGATATAATATTCACTGGTTATACCATACTAACCTAGTACTACTGATAATGAGATACTACCTCCAGGATATAATATTCACCGGTTAGACTGTACTAACCTAGTACTACTGATAATGAGATACTACCTCCAGGATATAATATTCTCTGGTTAGATCATACTAACCTAGTACTACTGATAATGAGATACTACCTCCAGGATATAATATTCACTGGTTACACCGTACTAACCTAGTACTACTGATAATGAGATACTACCTCCAGGATATAATATTCACTGGTTAGACCGCATTCTAACCTAGTACTACTGATAATGAGATACTACCTCCAGGATACAATATTCACCGTTAGACCATACTAACCTAGTACTACTGATAATGAGATACTACCTCCAGGATATATTATTCACTGGTTAGACCATACTAACCTAGTACTACTGATATTGAGATGCTACCTCCAGGATATAATATTCACTGGTTATACCGTACTAACCTAGTACAACTGATAATGAGATACTACCTCCAGGCTATAATATTTACCGGCTAGACCGCACTACAAGGAAAGGAGTTGGGATAGCAGTCCTTTACAAAAATACTCTGTCAATAGAGATACCATTCAACTACCCCAATTCAACAATGCAGAACTTCTAATAACAAAACTATAGATCAACAATAATAAATGCTTGTATATAATCTGTGCATATATTCCACCAGGCAACAACATTAACACCCTAGAGGATATCCTTTACTGGTTATCCAGTACCTATTCCCAAGAAACTATAGTTCTTAGCGACTTCAATACCGATTGGCACCCCTGCTCCTGTGAACACCCCCTCACCCCTATAAACTTGTCTGAGATTAAACAGGCTATAACCTCTCCCACCAGAATAAACAAGCCTACCAACAGGGAAAGTATCATAGACTGGATCCTAGTCAATAACCAAACCCAGCTGTACACACCTGGGACTCTCCCTGATGACATTAGTGACCATCTACTAACCTATATCATAAAACATAAGGCAGGAAACCCCCACCAAACCAAATTTAAAACACTTAGAGATAGGAAAAAACTTTGACCCTGTTATTTTCCTAAAGGAACTAAAAGCAGTTGACTGGTCGCAACTAAAAAATCTGCCATTAGAAGAGGCTATAGCTCACTTTAACACTAAATTCCTAGGTATCCTAGATTCCCATGCTCCTGCACGTAAAATAAAAAATAGATCAAACCCCAGCACCATGGCTCACAAAAGATACCGAATCAAAAATCAATACCAGAAATAGAGCCTGGGCCAACTGGAGATCAACTAAAGCCCCACTTGACCACTTAAAATATCATCAAAACAGGAATGAAACAAAAAAATCCATTCTACTAGATAAAAAAAGCTTCTACCAAAATCTCTTACAAAAACACCAAAACAACCCTCAAAAGTTCTAGGCAGGCCTAAATCAGCTTCTTCACCCAGGTCATTCTACCACCCCAGTCCCAGCCAACCAGACCCATAGTCCCCCAGAGACCATAGCTGATGCTTCTAACAACTTTTTCACTGAAACAATCCAATTCCTAGCAAATCAGCTAGCTTCCACAAACTTAAACCCCACCTCTAATTTATCCACTAACAACTCCAAGTTTAGCTTCCAACCCATATCCACAAGTTTTATCCAAACAAATATAAAAAACTAAAACCCACCACCCTCTCTGCTGGCCTCCTCCCTGCAGAGTACCTACAAACAGCTGCAGATGCCATTGCATTTCCCATATCTACCCCGATCAACAGAACCTAATCCAAAAGCACTATCCCCTCCCTCTGGAAAATATCCCACATCATCCCACTCCATAAAGGTGGAAGTTCTACAGATTTATCCAACTATAGACCCATTGCCATTCTTTCCCCACTAGCCAAGATATTGGAGAAATGTGTGGACAAGCAACTAATGCAATACCTTACACAGAATAACCTACTATCCAACTCCCAGCATGGTTTCAGACCTCACCATAGCACCACCTCAGCCCTCCTTTCCTTTACTAATGCCATAAACCAAAACAGGAATGACAATAGGCGATCCTCTGCCCTCTTTCTTGACCTATCAAAAGCCTTTGATATGGTTAACCATGAACTTCTCATTTTTTCTCTAAAGTCAGTTTCCCTTAATGAGCATGCAATCCAATGGTTCCAGTGCTACCTGACTGGTATGCAACAGGAAGTATTATGGTAGGGCAAGCTGTCCACCCAGCTACCTCTCACACTTGGTGTCCCTCAGAGCTCCATACTAAATCCACTACTCTTCCCTATTTTCATCAACAACCTTCACACTGCTATCCCTAAAGCTACCTGCATTCAATACACAGATGATTCCACTCTGATCTGCTCAGCCATCTCCCCATCCGAACTGCAAATCTTAACCCAGGACACGTTTAATAATATTGAAAACTGGCTCATGAACCAACGGCTACTCCTGAACCCCAATAAAACCAAACTTCTACTTTTCACCCCAACAGGTAGATCCACCACACTCTCATTCTCCGTTATGTTCAACAATGGTGCCATTATCTCCCCAGATACCCACACCAAGCTTCTAGGGGTTATCATAGATAATAATCTTAAAAACCATACAGACCATCAATAAGAAACTCGGATCACTGTATAGAAATAAGACATTTTTAACTCCACTGGCTAGAACTGCAATCGCCCGATCACACCTATTCTCTACTCTTATGTATGCCACACCTGTACTCTCAAACCTCAATAAATCGGAACTAACTAAGCCCTCCCATAGCTACAACCATATTGCCAGATTCACCACTGGCTCTACCTATAGAACCTATCATTGCCAGAACCTGAAACAACTAGAGTGGCTAGAACTGCCCAGCTTAATTCAATTCAATCAACTCCTAATAGCGCACAACATTCTATACCATCCTGAGGAATCCCCCTCACGTACAAATATTATTAAGCCATATAGCAACTTGAGATCCCTACGATCAGCTAACAAACTACTGGTCCAAACCCACAAAGCTAACAACTCTGCTGGTGAATCCCTGTTTACCAACTTTGTTGGCAAAACCTGGAATTCACTGCCAAACCATATAATCCTTCAATCCTCCCTAAGTCTCTTTAAAAAATATCTCAAATAGCATCTCAAAGCAAACTGGCTTTGCCCATGCACTAACCCTGATTAAATTATAAACTGAAAGCATAAGCTGTAAATATCGTAACATGTAATTTATTTAACCAAGCTTTGTTTTCTAACCAAGCTATGTTTCCATTTCTTGATGTCTTTTGCTTAAAATTGTGTCAGACCACAGAATTTGTGAGTCTCTATGTGGGAATATTACTAAACCTCTGTACTAAATATGCTGTCCTACATTTTCTAGTGTTATCTAACGTCTTATGTAACCTATGTAATATTGACTATCTGGAGCTTTTCTCCCTGGGCCTCCACTGAAAATGGACATGTATCCAGTTGCATTATCCTGGTAAACAAATGTAAAATAAAATAAATAAATAAATCTACAATTCAGAAATTTCTCCTGTACAATAAAGCAGCACATCAGCTGTAAACTTTAAGTCCTTTTGGTCTATAGTAGTGTTTAAGGATTCTCCAGTGAATTGGGTACATTTATGAGTTGTGTATTGCTCAGGTGTGTGATGTAGTTCATGTACCATCCTTGAGTAGTTGTACTGTTCTTTCATGAATCCTACCTTCACTTTCTAGAAAATCATGTATTACAGGTAAGGCTAATGACTGAATTGATGGTCTTTGAAAAGGATAGAAAGAAACCATTTCTAAAGCTATCATATGCCAGTACATATGTGTGTTCATCTTTTTTAAGACATAGCTTTCATTATCAAACACAAGAAACACTGAAGAAAGAAAATAAACATTTCAAACATTTTGTACATTCCTAAGCATAGAGTACTATTCCAACTATCCCCAGTGGTCGATCTTTGTACTGTTTTAGAAAAAAACTCTTAAAACTTTAAATAGTAAATTCATATCTCAGGACAGTCTATGTCAAGAAGATACAGCCACTTAACAATCAACATATTGCTCCCGTGCATTAATCATTGGTAAAGATCTCTAAAAGGGTCTTGCTTCCTTTTCTCTTGATACCTCTAATTTCCCTCTGAGGCTGCACTTAAGAATTCTTTGATCAATTCCCATTGATTCCATTTATTTTAATGTATCCCCTTAGCTACATGAGATGACAGTCTTTTTCCAAAAAGAATAACCTCTTTCAGTCACCAAATAACCTCTTCTATTGTGAGCTTGGTTGATAGATCACCATTTACTTGTGATGCTTTTCTTTGCAATCCAAACTTTTGTACATGCTGGCATATTCATTCTACCCACCCAATGAACTAGAACACCTGTTTTGTTAGTTTCCATTTTCATCTTCGTGATTTTTTGTATTAGATGTGTCAGGTTTCCCTTAAAAATTCTTAAATGAACACATTCTCAAAATATGTGTTCCCATTTCCCCCACATCTTCAACATGATTCACTCACTTTAGCGTGTAATTTATGTAACCTGACAAGCATATAGCAATACTTATGAAGGGGTGTCCATGCAAATATTGTAAACCTTCTTAGCTTGGTGGCTTGTGTGGTGGTTAGGCAAATATTCAACCAATCTCTTTGCTAAATTCTCACTTACTATGCCTGTAAAAACAGTGCCCTCATTCTCTGTGTGATATCCATTTGTCCATAATCGTTACCTTATATAATCCATTTGTTCTCAGGTTCCTCTGACTGCCCCCTAACAGAAGACCTACCAGCTGAGGTTGCTGCAGACCCCTTGATTCTTTTCCGTGCTCATACGTCTGTAATATTTCATAAGCTCCTTTATATTGGACCATTTCCCTTAACCTAAACCGATCTTCCCTCTTTTGTTCATCCCACTCTCTTCTCACTCACCCTGTACCACACTCCTCCCAAAAGTAAAAGCGCCTCTCTTTTCTGTACCAGTTTCTTTCAGTGTCTCTATTTAAACCATACTTACTTTTCCCCAACCCAAAGGCTGCACCTCAAACTGGAATTGTTACACTCTTTCCTTCTGAAAACATTACATATCCCCTTATATAGATATTCCAGTGCTAGTGTTCAGCTGCCCCCAGTTAACTGTTTATGTATGGTTAGAGAACTTTGAAACTCATTTGTCCTATTGCACCTGACTATCATCTTTTTCCATCTGACTGAGTATCCCTTATTCTGGAGATCATATATTGATCTGTGCTGCTATTGAAATGTTCTCAGAGGTGAGACACTGTCCTTTCTCACTCATAGTATCATTCTTTGCCATTTCACTCGGTTTCCTTTTCCATCCCAAACAAAGATCATAATTTCCTTCTTTAACTTCTCCCAACATTTTCAGCCTGGATCAAATAAAATAGCTTGTGCTGACAGAGCATCAGTGGGATCACAAACATCTTCATAGCTGGGATTATTTCATCATAAAGTAGCAATTTTCATTTTGCCCGTAGACCTAGAATTCTATGTTTAGTTTGTTCCCATATTTCTTTGGGTGAATCCCCCACCTTCTTTGAAGCCAAGCCCCCAAATATTTTAGTTTATAATAATCCCATAAGTTGGGAAAGTCTTGTGCTAGGGGAAAGGAAAGCCCATAGTTAATGCAAAGGACTTCATTTACTTTATATCCCAATATCTCCTTGAACTTTCATTAAGATGGCAAATAAATGAGGAAGATCTCTACCAGGTTTTGTCAAGTACAGTATTACATCATCTGCAAAGAGTGCCAGCTTTTCATCTATTCTCCCCCATTTCCAGCCACTTACTTATGACTGCTTGAGCTTTTCAGCTGGTGGCTAAAAATATAAGGCGAGATTCATTAAAACCTTCACTAAGTGCACACAATCTGTATTCAAGAAAATCTCTACCACATTTCTAAGCTTTCTAGTCACTCAGAAAGATTACACTGTGTACACGTAGTCTACACTTTGTGGTAACCTTTATGAATCCCACTATTTATCTAAGGCTGCAAGAAAATCAGTAGGAAAGCTAAAATCAGGAGGAAGAAGGTGTGAGTTATGTTTATGTTTGTTGTCTGTTCACTCAGAACGGTGAATACTTAATGTAGGCATTAATGAATCCCAGAAATAGTGTAAAAAGCAATGCAGACAAGGGACATCACTGCCTTATGCCCTTGCAATAAAAACTACATTAGTTAACCTGCTTTGGATTTGGTATAAATCCCCTTTATTAAATTAATAATGGTTTCTGGAAAGTGCAGGCTATACAGTACCTCCCTTAAGTGCTCCCAGTGAACCATACCGAATGCCTTCTATGTATGTAGCCCCAAAATGATTAGGTGCTTCACATCTTCCTCTGCCTCTCTGTGCAACAGATTAGCTTTGATAACATTGTCAAATGTTCACCTTTCCCTTACAAATCCACATTGATCTAATACTACTAACTTGGGAAGTAATCTTAACAGCCTATATGCTAATATGGCTACAAACCCCCTTATATTCATGCTTTACTATTGAAATTGGTTGATACAAGCTTGGATCACATTGTTTTTTTGTTTTACCTTGTTTCAGTACTCGTGATATCTTTGCTCTACATCGTGTATGCGGCATTTTGCCAGTTTTCAATCTAATATTGAACACTCAAGTCCAGTACTGTAAGAGTAGTTGCTTAAATTCTTTCCATAATTCAGTTGGGCATGCATCACTACCTGCTGACTTTCCCAGGTGCTGTTTAGTTATCTATATGTGAACCTCCTCCCTTGGTAGTGGTCTTACTGGTTCCTTTCTTTCTACCACTCAAAGAACCTAACGTTAAGTCCTTAAGGAATTCCCCTAATCATGCCCTCCAACTTGCTTTAACTTGCTGCTGCCTGCAAAGCTGTCTAAAAGAATCTCAGAAGGTTCTTTACCGTTGGGTCCATCACCATTTACCTGTAGTACGATCCCTAGCTTTTGCTCTATATCTTTTAGTTTTCTGCTGTTTCAGTCTGAGAGCTACAAGTCTTTGCTGCTTGGGCACCCACTCCTTGACAGAAGGCTTTAATACTATTTGATTCTGCTCCATCCTATCCTCTAATTTCTCTAGTTCTTGTCTTTTTGCCTTACTAACTCTTCCCACTGCTGTTCGAGCAACACCACCCTCCCACATTCCTGCCTTTCCTTCATCCTTCCCATCATTTTCTCCTGTGTTCCCTCAATTCCTTTCATTCAAGGTTTTCATATCTTAATACTGCCTCCTTTAGGGCTGCATTAATTCTCTCCCAGTTTATCAGTATCTCTTCATCACTCCTTTCTTCCCACCCTGTTAAACATTTTCCAGTATCAGCTATAATAACTCCTTAGCCAGCTAGTTTCCAGTCTCGAATGCCTGCCACCATGGGCTTGCCCTGGGTTTACAATCTCCAGTTGTATGGGAGCATGGTTAAAAACCAGTATGGGCAATGTACTTTGTCCTTGACTAAGCCCTTATGCTCTTTCAGTATGTATATTCTATCCAGCCTTGACTGTGTGCCATGTCTGTCTGATAAGTAAGTGAAATATTTCTTTCCTGACCCTAAATCCTGTAGCCGACAAGTAGATGAAATGTTTTCTACCTGACCCTAACTCCTGTAGTCAACAAGTAGGTGAAATGTTTCCTAAGTGATCCTAAATACTGTAGCCAACAAGTAGGTAACATGTTTCCTAGCTGACCCTCTTTCAGCTAAATCGTGTGGCCCATATACTTTCATTATACTCACATATTACATTTTATTTTCCCTTGACAAAGCTCTCAGACTTGGTCCACTATTCAGAGCCAGCTTCCCTAATTCAGAGCCCCCTTCCCTATTACCATGTTCCAATCCCCATTGATAATCCCTATCCCCTGTAAAAATCCAACCATTTCACTCATAACATCTTTCTTATGGATTTTTGGGATGAAATAGATACTGCACAAAGTTATTCTACATGCTTCCTACATTCCCCATATGAACACATACCTGTAAAACTGATCAATCTTTCTCTCTTCAGTCCATAGGGGGACACTTTTTTAATGAGAATTATCAGACCTCCTCACCTAGCTAGTATTTCAAATGGAGTGCCTTCATTATATTCCCTCTAGATGATTATTACTCTTTCCTCTGCTAGTGAGTTTTCTATACCACGATTATTTCACTTCAAGTCTCCCTTATGAATTAATTTAGCTTCATAGCTTTCCTTGGTCTACCATCCCATTAACATTCCAAGATAAAATTTTAGGATCCATGTTTTTTACAATGCAATGTCCACATGGAAGAATCAAAACTACCTTTTTTGACTACAGACATTCACCACATCAATGAAATTCTCTACTTGCAATGCTTTCAGGACTGTCAGTGCAGAATCCAGTACTAAAAGAATTATAATAAACTGATGAACTATTTGTAATGCATCGTTTCTCCTTCTCTTCATCCTCTTCTGCCACTTTGACTACACACAGCAATGCTCTAAGATGATATGCACTCTCTTGAGTTTACCACCCCCTGAAGCTTCCTAATATACTATTCACTTCAACCCTCTTGCTCTATACTGAAACGCTTTATGTGTCCCAACGCTAACTGCTTAATTTAGCATTCATATCATATAGTAGCAGATTTATCACATTACATAAAATAGCTGCTTGGTTATGTTCCTTCTTGTTTTAGGCCTACCCACATCACTTCCTCAACCAGCATGTCTTAACCAACAAAACAGAGAAAACTTCCAGAGTACTGAATGCTTGAATCCTAATGTTTTCTTTGAACTCCTTGTGCATCATCACTTAATTGATTACCTCAGACTAATCTTGGTCATGCGTTCACCTGCTCATAGACTCAGTTTGTGTATTCATTGGTGCATGTGTGAGACCCTGTTGTTAATTTAAAGGAAGAGTAACCTAATAACCTTTGAAAAACAATGCAATATACAGTGAAAAAAAATCAACAATATTCATTTAGAGAAAATGAAGGGCTTCAAGGAAATTAAAGCTTTTTACCCTCTTAATCCATCCCATCATTCTCAAGATTTCCCTTCAGGTCATCATTTGTATAGTCCCAAATTAATTCATTCCTCTGTATGCTCTTCAAGTATGTCTAATTCAGCATTGAGGTTTGTATGTCTATCATTTTTTGTTTGAACACCAGGAATGGTTTTAATGGCCATCTTTCCTGTGATGCCCTTCTTCCCAAGATGTGCTATTCATACTGGCTGGATGCTTTTTAATGTGCTCGGTGGTGTCTGAATTCTGCTCAAACTCATCTCCTGTTTCTGAAGGGTCAATGAATGTTTGGACTCTGCTCAAGAAAAAAAAATAATATAATAGGATATAACAGCTTGAATCTCAGTCCTAGCTTTTTGCACTTTTTAACTCAAATCACAAACTTGTTTCTTTTCATTCTTATGGCAATCAAGTACTCCTGGTTCTGCAAAAGCATGCTGGTCTCCTACATCCAAGATCTTTCCTTTTCACCATAATTCCATTAGTATATGCTCCTTCAACTCATAAGAAAGTAGTTTAACCACTATGGATCTGGGAAACTGTGATGGCCCTTCTCCTGCTTGATAGACCCTATGTGCCCCCTCCAGCTTGAGGGTCTCAACTAGGAAACCAGTCCAACTCATCAACTTATCCAGCATGAACCTCTTGCAATTCTTTCACTTGCTATCTTCTGCCACATTCACAAATGTCAGGTTTTCTTATCTCCCTCTGCCTTGTAGCTCTGTTACTTTATGAACAAGGCCTTTACAGACAACCATTAAGTTCTGACTCTTCAGCCAAGCTGCAGTCCTCCTTTTTCTCACCCCCTCAAGCTTATCAGAGTACACTGACACTATCCCTTTGATTTTTTATAACCTTCAATCTGTTACATTTTTGATGTGCTCAAGCAAATGTCCATTTGTGTTTGTGAATTCTTTATACACCATATCTAGTTTTTCAGTGATGTTTGACATGCTGCTATGTTCTCTATAATTGTTGCAGGTCTTTGTTTGCAGGCCACTCACATTGTGTGTTACCACTGTTTGCTTGTTGTCTGTTTCTTTCTTAGGCATTTGTTTGATTTTCTTCCCTTTAGGCCTTGTCTTTTAATATGACTTACAATTTGATAATGTCTGATCTGAGATTCTAACTGCAGTATAGGAAAAATCACTTAATTAATACCAGCATCTGGAGAAGTAGAGGTTTCAGCTTTCATTCAAGGCTGTGCACTACCAGAAGTCCACATGTGTATTTCTTGAAATAAAGAATAACACATGAGGACTCAAATTTAAGAGCTTGTTATGGCCTTGAATGATATAATAACCAGTACCTGTGCTTGGTGTACAGCCTTTAGCATTCTTGTTAAAATGATATGATGAGATCAGGAAAAAAGTTTTATCTAGCATGGATATTTAGTGCTTGAGTAAAAAAAAATCCTGATTTGGTAAATTAAATTGGAAATCTTTATACAACACCATTAAAACTATCTAAATCATTTTCCAAACTTCAGTTAAGATTGGAATTTGAATTATATTAACCAGTATATGAAGACTGTAAAATCTGAATCGGTGGATTAATTTAATCTATGCTCCAAAAATGCTATTATGCATGCTATGCTTAATGAAAAAGCTAGACAGAATAATCATACTTTAAGTTATAATTTTTAATTAAAGCAAACAATTAACCTTTTATACCAGCATGGCTGTAAAATGTAATTGAGGTGGTTGGGAAAAAGGCATAACTAACTTCAGCATATCAGATCAGAATGAGAAGAAATTTATGTCAGTATATGGTAATATCCCATCTCCTACCTTTGTTCTGTGGCTTTGCATGTTCATTTTAAATATATATGTTTCAAAACACTGCAGGAATGCCATTTGTACTTGCTATTTACATATGCATTGCTCAATAATATCATGCGGTGAATGCAGTTAAACACTGAAGTCCTTTCAGTGTGGCAAGATTACCCTAGATGATTTGCTATGTGTATTGCTGGAGTGTAACACTTATATTGTTGCAGGAAAGAATATTTTTAAATGGATTCATATTGAGCTGCTAAATGTAATTTCTGCAAAGAGAAACAAGCAGAAAACTGTTCTCTGAAACTACCTAAGGCAAACATTACAGCAATTTGATTTGCAATGCCCCCCATGGGAGGTACATGCCACACCCTGGTGGACTTATACATGTATATATAACACCTCTGAGGTCAAACAACAGTGGAGAAAAAGCAGACCCCACTGTCGTTGAAAGTAGTTTCAACAAACAACACTCGCTCTTTTTGTGTTCGCCAAAACTACATTCAGCCACATGAAATACACAGGCAATATTCATGAGGAGAAATTTTACTGTAGCTGACTTAATTTGATTATTTTATGTGTTAACCTTTTTTGTTTTATTTTTAATATTAGTGCAACTTATATTGTAACAAAATATTGCATCAATTTGATTAACATAATAATGATTCTAAAAGTGGTAAAAGTTTGCTAAGTGGCATAGTATACACATTTATGATAGCAAATAGTGAAGTACTGGAGTTAAAATGTATAGTGCAAAAAATACATGCACAGCAAGAAAATATGCATTTAGAAGATGAATCATCTATATATATATATATATATATATATATATATATATATATATATATATATACACACACACACACACACACACACACACACACACACACACACACACACACACACACACACACACACACACACACACACACACACACACACACACACACACACACACACACACACACACACACACACACACACAGACGGATAAACCATACTATGTTGTTAATAAATAATAGATCAAATGCCAAGCTTTTAAGAAATGATTATAAGTCATTTTTCATTGTAGTAGTTTTTCATTTTAAATGTAAATTATCTGTAGTTTCTACATTAGAAAATATTGCTTGTCTAATATGCGGCTTCGGTTTAAAGATATATCGGTTAATCATATTTGGCTTTGACATTTTAATTAGTAAAGGGTTTAAAGCTGAATTATAAGTTTAAAAACCCAAAATCTCAAAACTGCCAAGTTTGATTCATTCCTTCTTTGTTTATATCCAATGTATGTAATAATTATTGTTAATGTGAGTTTGTGAGCTGTTATTTCAATTTCATACTGCTTTTTTTTAAAAAAATGAACGAAAGCTGAAGACTGTAACTTGCTGTATCATAAAGCACCCCCCCCCTGCCTACTTTACTCATGTGCTAACCTTAACCCTAATCCTAAACCTAACCCTATACATCCTATACATTATCTTACTAAAAACCTTTTCCCTAACAGTACCACTATTCAGACAATGCTTGGTCGATGGTGTTTTATAGCTAGGATTTACTGACAGATGGAGAGAAACTGTCAATGTTTTGCGATTCTTTTATTTTGTATATCACACATTTGTGCATTAGTTCTGTTTTGTTCTCACTCATATGTGTGTCCCTCATTTGTGTGGCTGAACAATTATATTTGTACATGTGTGTGTTTGTGTGTGCATGTGTGTGTGTGTGTGTGTGTGTGTGTGTGTGTGTGTGTGTGTGTGTGTGTGTGTGTGTGTGTGTGTGTGTTTGTGTGTGTGTGTGTTTGTGTGTGTAGATATCTATAGATGGATAGATAGGTATAGAAACATATTTGTATACGCCCTCACACACACACACACACACACACACACACACACACACACACACACACATAAAATATTCAAACACACGCACACATATATAAATATATATATATATATATATATATATATATATATATATATATATATATATATATATATATATATATGTGTGTGTGTGTGTGTGTACACATACACTCAGATATGCAGACAAATAAAGACTTGAACAGGACAAATGTGATCATTAAAATAATATAATAAAAATGGGTAAACTGGGTTATGATACTCAACCAAAATAAACATATCAAATGGGTTCCCATGATACTTATCACACACACAAGTGTATAACTTTTAAGTGACTCATGTCTCTAGCCTATGTATCTGTTCAAAAGTATATATTACATGGTCTGACATCCTGTGCAGCAGTGCAGGTTGAAATACATGTTGATGAAGCTGGCCACATGCAACTGCTCACAATCTTTTTTTTGATTAGTCCTGATAATACCATTGCTAGGGCTTTGGTGATTTTCATATTTATTTTGTGCTTTATCCTCATGCCCCTTTAAAGGCAATAAAGAAACACTATTTCATTTTACTTTGTGAGCTCTCCCCTGCCTTTTTTGGAGCTCACCATTACTATTTTTTTCTGCTGGTGGCCAGTGGTATTCATGATTGACAATCTTACTAGCCAATCATGTGTCAACACTTTACTTAAATTGTGCACATGAATGAGCAGACACAAGTTCAAGTGGATGATTGTTTCTGCACATTGCACTAAAATGCAAAGACATGATGCACTGTTGATGTTCTGTGCAAGTATGGGAACTTAAGTTCCATACACATGTGCAGTACATCAACAAACATGGAGGAGCACTATGGTGTTGTTATATAAATACATTATTTAAGATAGGTAAGCAATTTCTTTCTTAAATAATGTCATTATATAATATCAATGACATGAGTGGGTTTGGGTATATGAGTAATCAAAACCATGTCAGCCGTGGGTAAATCCTGATATACTCATACTCACTTGTGGGTTATTGCCTAAATATTTAACATCTCTTTCTTCATTTTAATTGGAAACATGCACATCCCTAAATATGCTAGTTTTCCTTATACATATGTGTGTGTGTGTGTGTGTGTGTGTGTGTGTGTGTGTGTGTGTGTGTGTGTTTAACATTGTTAAATGACAGATTAAAACCTGTCCAGCCAATAGCATGTTATATTTCTTCCAGCATTATGTTTCATTGCTCTATTACATTTTTATACTCTCCAAAGTCCACTTTTGTTACACTTATTTTCTTCCTAGTATAATATAGTCCACTTATTTTCTTAGTTTCACCAAATATTTTACTTTTTGTCTTGTTTAACAGTAACCTAACTTGTACTACCACTTTACTTGCCTATGTCTTAGTTTTTACCGCAATCTCTAAATCATTTGTATGTGACAGAAAAATTGGTAATATAACCCCCTTTCCCATGTCCAAATTGCTTTTATTTTTCATTTATATGCACGTTTGACTATTGCATTAATTACCAGTACAGATACATACTTAAAGAACATTATAAATTTTATCTTTCATCCCATCCACCTTTTTACCATAACATTCACCCATGGCATTTCATAGCATAATATTATAACATTTAAAATGTTTCTCTTATACCACGTCTCTAGAATATTTCAACATTGCTTCAAGACTATCCTTATTAAATGCATCACTAGCCTTACTTTTCCATTTTCTTTCAAAATCATATCTCTTACTTCTTTCATTATTAACACTGCCTTCACCTCTTTCCCCTTAATTCTAATAACCTCTTTACCTGTAACTTAATCCCAAACCTTCTGCATCCCTCTGTGTATTATTTTCATAAATATTTTATAATGTTTTCCTTATTTCATTATTGTCCATTTTATATATATTTTTCTTTAAAATTATCCCTTATAAAATGAATCTACTACAGATCTCTGGGTCTACTTTATTCCCGCGAAAGCTGAATCGATCGAATAAAATTCACACGACACATAACAAGCGAAACATGAGTACGTCGAACGCACTAAACTGCGAAAGTGGAAATATCAAATTTGTATAGTTGGCCCATCTGCGGAATAGCTCCATAAGGTAAGTGTGCAATAGTTATGGACCTTAGGGTTAGGGTGCGAGTTAAGGTAAGTGCATAGATAGGTAATGTATGTAAGGTTTAATGCAGGGTTTTGTTAAGTGTATGTGTGTGGAATATTTAGTTTGTTTGGGTATAGCTCAGAAGGGTAAGTGTGCGGTAGTTACGGACCTTAAGGTTAGGGAGGGGTTAAGGATAGTGCATAGATAGTTGTGTATGTAGGATTTACTGTAGGGTTAGAAGTAGGGTTTTGGTGCTTTACTTTAGGGTTAGAAGTAGGGTTTTGGTTAGTGGGTGTATGTGTTTTTTACTGTGTTTCGGTAGGTAGTATGTTGCGGACAGTGGGATTGGCCAACTATGAGAGATCGAGATTTCGAATTTTGCAGTTTTGTGTGTTTGACGTATTCGCGTTTCACTCATTATGGTTTGCACAAGTTGTATTTGATCGATTCGGCTTTTGCGGGAATAAAGTAGACCCCAGATGTTTCACTCTGTTGCTTTCTATAGTCATTCATTTAAAACTTTATAGAACATTATTTTTTCATTTTTGTTCAGCTCTTATATTATATTTATAACCTGATCCACATATTTCTGGTTCAAATTCTCCCAGTCCTTCTTTTATTGCTTCTTTCATTGCTCATTATCCCTTTTTCGGGAATTCTTAACATTTTCTATTTCTTTTTTTTTTTTTTTTTGCAAGGCATACTTCTTCTGATACAACTTCCTTTTTATGCATTCTACCCACAAATAAACACAATTTTTCCCCAATTTCAATTATTAATCTCTGGTATATGATTTGTTTTCTTTCTTCATCAAACACTGCATCCATTCTTCCCTCTCTAATTTTCCTCTTTTCCCAATAATGGTGAAACTTCCTCTTTTTCCATAAAAGGTCTTTGTCTAACCAATATATGTTTAACATTTTCTCTGTTTTTGTAAAGCTCTGTTTCCATTTCTCTTATTTTGTAACCACATTGTTCTATTACTTTATTGCATTTTTTTTAATTTCATTACATACTCTCCTATTCCTTTGCTTCATTTTTTCTTCAGTCAAAAATATTTTCTTGTATTTTGCTTTATAAGCTCTGTACCAGTTTATCCAGTTTTCATAATGTATTCTCATCACCATATGATATTTCCATAAATCTTATGTTTTTTTTCATCTCATCTGTTTAAAAAATCTCTTCAATCAATAAATCATATTCCTTTCCCTTCCTTTATTACTTCTCTGTCATCTTTTATGCTTCCCCATACTACTCTATGATTCAAAAATGCAGCCGTTTCTGCCCCACTTGTCATTTTTTCTTGTCTTTTAATATAACATGTAGTTGATTTCAGTCCTAAAAGTTTACCTTTTCCTTTTTCTGTTTCCTGTATTGTACTCTTCGTGTCTTATAACTTCTATTACTTTAATATATTGTTTTATTTTTCAAATTGCAGATAAAATCTCCCCCCTTAATGATTCATGTATCTAATAGGACAGAGTTTTTAACCTGTGCAACATCCTTTCCTCTCAATCATATTAGTGTATGCATAATATATAATTATTCTTGCATATTTTTCAGTTTTCTTTCTAGTACTATTGCTGCCACATTAAGTATATTTTTCTCTCCACTTAAGAAAAAATAAATAAATAAAATATTTCTGAACATATATCACTCTCCATTGATTTATAATAATTTCCTTCTTGTTCTTTACATGTTTCAAATTCTCCCTTATCCTTTTATTTACTTCCTTGTGTTGTATATCTGATTTTAACTTGCAATGAAATACTTTCCCTTTGCAAAACATTTCCTCTCTCATTTCCATCATCCTTCTCCATATTATTTACATTATCTCCTGCAAAATACTATCTCTGCTAATATAATCAGGCATATTATCATCATCATCATCATCATCATCATCTTTCTTCTGAGATATTCTCATCTTCTTCTAACCTTTCCTGTTCATGTATAGGATAGTTGCAGTCAAATTAAAAATGCCCAAATTCATGCACTTTCTAAAGTTAGGCCTATTTTTTGTGATATGTCCCATTTCCCCGGTCTGACCATATCTTCTTTTAATACAGTCTTGCACCAAATGCCTCTCATCGCTACAAAAAAAAAAAATAAATAAGCTGACCCCAAAAACTCACTGTTCCTTGTTTCCCGTTTACAATTATAATATTTGAAATATGCTTCATTTCCCCGTGCACATCCAATGTCATCCATATCTCCCTCTCCCTGCCCAAATATTTCTTTTGTCACAGATTTGTTTAACCTCATGTACTTTATTACAAACCAGAAAAAGTCTTTAACTTATGCAAGCAAAAAAGAAAAAGTAGGTAGCGCCACCAAAGGCAGAGCACATCAAAGTACAAAATTCAGTGAAAGAATGGTTCTACCACCAATCCTGCTAAAAACGTGAAACTTGAAAACTTTTAATAAAAATAAAACAATGATAAAATAAAAAACACCGGCTCATAAACTGGATAAGCGCTCTTGATGTAATACCTTTTTCAAATCCTAAATGGTAGCCAGTAAAACTGCCTGTTAAATCCCTTCATTCTCTGGTATTCACTCATTCAAAGATACTTAGTAGCCATAGCAACATACACACCCTTTCAGTCAGGTTATTTAGTGTGAAAGGTTGGCAACTCGATACCGTAAAGCTCCACTGCCAATCATGAGCGGACAGGTGATCCACTGTGACAACCCCTAACCGGGAAAAGCCGAAAGAAGAAGAAGAAGAAAGTGCTGAAGAGGTTTTCCTTTTAATGCAGGTTTTAAAGGAACAAATGTATTCAGACCTGGTGGCTGATCTGAACGCAAGTTCATTATCCACTTCATTTCTTCAATTTCTGTTTGATATACTAAATCACCACCTCTTAATGTTTCATGGAGCCTAGTTAGTGTCATAAACTTAAAAGAATGGCTACCATTTGCACTAATGTGCATATAAAGTGCATTGCTAGTAACTTTATTTCTTATGTCGGATAAGTGTTTTAGGATATGTTCTTTAAACGTTTGGTTTGTTTTTCCTATTTAGTATGCCTTGTAGTGACTGCAGGTTGCCACATATATCATGTTCTTACTCCGACAATTTGCAAATCCTTCAAATTTATAGTTCTTCTTAGTTAAGGGATGTATAAAGATATATGAGTTGATAATTTAAGAACATGCTTTGCAACTTCCACATTTTAACGTACCAACTCTCCTGCTCATTTGAAAGCACCTATTTTCAGAGATGGCTTCATTTTATATAATGCTTCTTCTATAAAAATATCCCTTTAGATAATGTAAATAAGTGCATTTAAATATAAATAGATTTAGATTCATTTATACTTATAGGTTTAGTAGTAGGATCTTGCACTTCATAGGATTCATAGATCTGTTATAGTCTAGCTCATTCTTTTAGTAAGTATTCATCACCCTTGACTTATGCATCAGTTCTGGTAGTTCTGTAATCCTCAGAGCTGGTATTATATTATATCTCTGGCAAATTCTTTATCCTCTGCTAGTATCTCTGTTCTTTGATATCATCTGTAGTTCAAAATATTTATACAATTGCTGAATTCATCGTTTTGTTTATTCATTTTGTTTCACATATGTTGTTCTCATTTACAATGCTTCTATTCTATTTAGTTTATCTTTATGTAAATGTTATTTCATGATGCTAAGGCATTCAACTACATTGCCAAATCAAAATACAATCGTATTCACCGGATGACAAACAGCTAGATAATTTGTAGAGACGGTGATAAGAAAAAGAAAACTTTGTTCCTTATTGCTTGATTGATCAAAGATCTAATGAATAAAGAATTGAATTTTGTTTTCAAAAGTAATATTTCAATCTGATTGATAAATCTTATAAGTAAAGAGCTGTCTGAATTTATAGAATGCTAATTATCCTACTATAACATGCTTTATGGAATGCTACTCTACATGACCCTCTACATGACCCCTACCCTCTCATGATACCTAAGGGGAGCAAATAATTGGGAGGCCAACTATCTGCCATCTCAAGGGTATCTTTTTATAGAATGAATTTGCTGAATTTTTGAATAGATATGATGAGAAAATACTCTATGGATTCTAATCTATGATTTACTATACAGTCTACTTATTGAACAGTTTATTCACTTTGTTTACTTGATAGCCACAGAATATGATATCCAGAGTATTTTGTGTGAAAAGAAATGGTTTTGTTGAATAGCACCTGATCTAATTGGTTCAGCTATCATTGGTTTTATGGAATACAGACGTAGCAATTAGTGTCTATTAATAGCAGTCTATGCTAAACCCAATAACCATATGTGCAAATGTGAGTGCGCTATAAGATGGGAAGATATGGGCAAAGTTATGGAAAGTGCCTTTAAGATGGGGGTTTTCATGGATATCATTTTCATAATCTCATGGTCTCTGAAATTTTTCTGTGGGAAGGTGATAAATTTTTTGGAGTCTTTTGACAACTTTTTTGACTTTTGAAAATTTTAATGGATGGAAATCTGATGATTTATGAATTGATATGGATTAATAATTGTGGGATGATATTTGATGAATTATGATAATGATAGTTGATATGGTATGATGTATAGAAGTGTAATCCTAGACAATACTGTGTGTGAATATAGATATACCAACTAGACATATCAATACCATAATAGTGACCAACAGACAATCAATATATTAAACTTTCGAAAACTTATTGAGAATATGGAACAGAAAAGATTACTCAAGAATTACTGACTCAAGAAACTAAATACCATCAAACTAAATACAAACCTATAGCTAAATCATTTTGGAAGACAAACCCCCAACAGCAAGACCTTATTTTTGGAGAAAGGAAGAGAGAAATTAGAGCGCCAAGCTAAAATAGAAGTCACTAAAACATATTCAGCTAACATATAGTACATTAAAAAATTTTGCTATTCTGTTAAAATCTGAAAATAAAATTAGAGAAATTGTTGGAGATAATGAGATTAGGAAAATTAAGAACAGGAAACATCTACAAATTTTTGCTGACTGAAATCAAAAAAAAAAGACTGTTATTATAAAACTGAAAAAGCCAGCTTTGAAAGAGTTTAGGAGTGTTCAGATGTGGGAGGAGTTATAGAGTTAAAGCAGGAACAACTTCTGACATTTCTTACTATCTATCTTTATGCATAAAAAAACTAAGAAAAACTTTAAATTATTTGGAGATGCAAATGTAAACATAAGAACACTATAGTCCCTGCTGTGCTGCAAGGCAATAAGGAGAGAGAAATGAACCAATAAAAGAAGAAACGTATCCTAAAACACTATCCATAATAGAAATAAAAGTTACTAGCAATGCACTTTTTATGCCCATTAGTGCAAATGGTAGCCATTCTTTTAAGTTTATGACACTAAGTAGGCTCCATGAAACATTAAGAGATGGTGATTTAGTAAATCAAACAGAAATTGAAGAAATGAAGTGGATAATGAACTTGCATTCAGATCAGCCACCAGGTTTGAATGCATTTGTTCCTTTAAAACATGCACTAAAAGGAAAACCTCTTCAGCACTGTAAATGACCTAATTGAAAGGGTTTATACGTTGCTATGGCTGGGTCTATATTATAAAGACGAACATTTACTTACCTGAATACCTAAACATATACACTTATTCCGCAAACCACATATACACCAAATGCCCTAAACCGTAAAATTCAAAAAGTCAGTTGTCATACTTGTCCCACCTCACTGCCCACTACATACTACCTACACAAACAAACTAAATAAACCACATACATACACTAACCAAAACCCTACTTCTAACCCTAAACTAAACCCTACTTCTAATCCTACACTAAATCTTACATATACCACCATGTATGCACTTAACCTGCACCCTAACCCTAAGGTCCGTAACTATCGCACACTTGCCTTAAAAAGCTAAACCCAAACAAACTAAATAATCCACACACAAACACTTAACAAAACCCTACTTCTAACCCTACACTAAATCTACCATACATTGCCATCTATGCACTTACCTTAACCCACACTCTAACCCTAAAGTCCGTAACTATCGCACACTTACCTTACAGAGCTATACCGCAGAAGGGTCAACCACTACGATTCAACATTTCTGCTTTCACTCTTCTGGATGATCGATGTTTTCGTGGTTCGATGAAGACGGGTCGACATTTAGGCGTTCAGGTAAGTAAATGTTCATCTTTATAATATAGACAGCTATGGCTACTAAGTATTTTTGAATGAGTGAATAACAGAGAATGAAGGTATTTAACAGGAAGTTTTACTGGCTACCATTTAGGATTTGAAAAAGGTATTACACTGAAAGCGCTTATCCATTTTATAAGCCAGTGTGTTTTATTTTATCATTGTTTTATTTTTATTAAAAGTTTTCAAGTTTCAAGTTTTTACCAGGATTGGTGGCAGAACCATTCTTTCTCTGAAAGTCTTTAACTTAAGTCACTCTATGTAAAACATTCTGTATTGTACATTTATTTTCTTCTATAATTGCCTGCCCAGTTTCTAAAAAATATACTCATTCCATGCTACCATTGAGCTTTTGTCTTCATATTATTCATACATTTTTTCAAGTAAAGTAAAAGTTTTCAAAAGTAACCTCAAAATATTTTCTGTTCCTGTTTGTGTTAATGCTATTATCTCTTATATTTTAAAAGCAATTAGCTCAAAGATGAAATCACACTGTCTATAATAGAGTCACTGCTTTCTGTTTTGATTCTTACCACCTATCTTCTCTTCTGGCTTTGTTAACCTTGTGTCAGTCCTTGTTTTCTTTCAGCTTCAATCACAGCATCTTTCTGTAAATTATTTTTTTTACTGCTCACAACATCTTGCTGTAGATGCATATTCTTAAAAATAGCTTCTGCACTGGTTACGTGTAACCCCAAGATGCTTTCAACACCTTCTGGTAATCCAGCTCCTTTTTTCTGATTCATCTGGCAGCATATCTTTTATTATCTGACCCAGCATGAGATTCACAATAGTACCCCAACTTGCTTCCTCAACAGCATTCAGCTCATCTTGATCCATCATCTCATCCACCACAAGACCAGATTTCCTTCCTCCAAATCTGTAACAACAGTTTCCTCCTTAACTGAATCTATTTGTGATAATTCACTGTTCTGCATCACCTTATTCTCAGTCTGTTGACTCCTTTCCTCACCCATCTTGGAAAACATTAACTTCATCAGCAGCCCTCTGATATCACCTAGAGGCGAAAATAGTAGAGGTGCTTTATTAGCATTTACATTCATTTTAAACCATTAAAAACTTTAAATCAATTAAATCGGTTATTTGCACTCCCATTTTTTATATTCTTACTGAAAATATTGTTTACAAGTTATCAACACAGCATTACTTAACTAAACAAATCTGTTTTTTTCATTCAATTTTCTTTTATACTCTAATGACTCTTTTTACATTTGAGTGGGAAAATATATTTCCCCTTAATAAACTATTTCTCCTAATGCACAAGTATTTAACAAATATGTGTTTTTCTGAAATGCCAAATAAAAAGCTTTCTACCAAGAGTCATTACACATTTCCTTGTTATACTCATACTATCTAATCCTGGTGCTAATTCATTGTTACCTTCTTTTACAACTGTCTCTATTTCTTCTTTTGTTATATCACTTTTTATAAAGTGCTTGTTTTTTATTTTATTTCCACTTTCCATTCTCTTTGCCCATCCATTTCCTCTTTTTCATAAATTTTCTTTATAGAATGTTCTACTACCTCCATAATAGTTTCTTGTTTGTATTTTATCTTTTTTTTGGCAGCTAAAATAGCATTCATCATTTCTTCTCTTAGTTTTACTTCTTTTCCTTAATAAGGTGAAACCTCATCTTACTTTCCATTCAGAAAAAAAAAAATCTTTGTGTGGTATTTCAACAGTTTTCGAGAATTTTGGTGGTTTATGAAAAAAAAAATCTTTGCCTATGTAATGTAATTTTTGCTTTTTCTCTATTTTTTCATACATCTGTTTTTTTAATTTCCTTTATTTTTGTTTTATCTCTTTCTCATAATTTCATAAAATTTCTTTATATTTTGTCTTATTTCTTTTTTATCATCTTTCTACTATTGAATACATTGTGTTAATTTTTTATAAATTGCTCTCATTGTCATATGATCTTTCCATAATATTACTTTCTCTCATATTTCTTCCTTCTTTTAAAAGTTAATCTTTTTATCCCTTACTTGCTTCACTGTCTTGCCCTGTTCTAGCCCATTCTGCTGTATGATCAGAAAATGCTACCATGTGTAGTCCCCCTGTTATTTCTTTCATGCTACTGTATAATCAGTTTCACTCTTAAAATTTCCTCTTTTATGTCCACTCACTATTCTTTCCTTCTTTTAAATCATAACATTTTATTAATTCCCTTATCATCTTAATATTCTGTTTATTTTTTCTTTTCTTAGGGTAGAGTTAAAATCTCCTACCATCACTACTGACATATATAATTAAACATTTTTTTTAATTTTTTTCAAACAACTATTTTTCTCTGCCATAGCAATATATGTATAATTACTAATAGTTTTATACATTTTTGTCTCATTCTCATATCATACATCATGACCCTTCTCAGTGATACTATTGTTACATCTAAAATTCTTATTTCTGCATTTTTATGATAATTCCTATTCCAGAACATATTTCATTTCCTACTGAGCAAACAGTTTGACCCCAATATTGCTTACATTCATTTCCTTTTTAATTATTTGTTACATCTGGTATCTTGCAAGAAAAAAAATCCATTTTTATTTTTTACACAATTCAACCATCTACAAACATATTATATTATTTCTACTGCAATTTACATTTAATGTTAAGATTTATATATTGTAATTTTCATTTTTTTGTGAATGTTTTATGTTCAGATATTAGTTTTATTTTCCTTCTCCCAAGCCTCCCACCAAATGATTTTTCACTATCTTTTTTCTTCTTCTTCTTCTCTTGTCTCCATTTCTCCCTCTTTTTCTACTTCACTTTTTAAAAGTGCAAATCTGATCTCTTCATGCATATTAATAGCCTTGCTTTGAAGTATATCTTCTTTAACTTCCTCTTCATTGTTTAACCTTTCTTCAGTATCCCCTTCCCCATACCACCTGCTCTTTCAACATCTTCTGTTAGTAATATTTCACCTGTTTCTCTTTCTTCTTAGCCTGCCTCTTCATTTATGTTTTCTTTTTCTAATACAGGACAGTCAAGAAGTGTCCATGTTCTTTACATTTTCTATAAAAATCTTATTTTTTGCTGTTTGTCACCTGCCACACATTCATCTGTTACAGTCTTGTACTTAGCAATTTTCATCCCCACAGAAATAACATGATTTGGGTTGGCCCCAGTACCCAACATTTCCTCTATTGCTATTCACAATTATTGTATTTGAAATATGTTGAATTTTCACATCCTTAATATCCATTGTAACTCTCACTTTCCAAGCCCGAGTCCATAAATTTCTTTCATCACATATTTTTTAACTTCATGTACTTTACCGCATAGTGAAAATAATAACAATTTTAACTCATGCTTATCCATATCTGAAGTAATACATTTCAAACATTTTAAGTTGTAGTCCCAATGAATAGGTTTTTCATGGTGCTGCTATACTTTTTTTTTCAGTCTGTCATATATTTCCCAGTAAGTTAAAGCGTTCAAATGTCACTTCATAAAAATTAAAATAAAAACAGTTCCCCAATGAATTAATGCTCTTTTATAGCTTTAATTGTAAACCCCATTGACAAAATAATTATATCCATAATGTCACATCTGTTCACAGTAGCATTATGTTTGCTTTTTATTCTTACCACTGGTTGTTTTTTTTTCTATGGCTGTTGAGGAACTTCAAATGTTTATCCCCTTAGTTCCTTCTTCATCTTTCTTGTAAAAAAAAGCCTGTTGTAGATGTACACCCCATCTATTTTGCCAAAGTCATTTTCTTAGCTTTTTTAGAATAAACTCACAATCCCATAAGTTATTATATAACAACAAATTAAATCTTGCTATCCATAAACACGTCAATGCATTAACTATAATATGGTCATATTGATCTTACTGTATGGCAGACAGCAATGAGTAATAACCATACATTAAAGTAGTTAAATCTAATGCCCCCAATAAATATAAATTATATACCGTAAAATCATTATTCAAAAATATTGTACTCCTGGACATGAAATTAAAGCATGTTCCATAGTTTCTTTAACTGGACAGATAGCACATAACCTTTGAGAAATAATGTTATACGTCATAAGATCCTTCACTAGTAACTTACCCAGCACTACCAGTTAAAAAAAATCCTGCAGCTCCAATATGTCCTGACATCCCATATGCCCTTCTGTAATACTATCTTTTAAACAATTCTCTAATACTATGTTTTAAACAATTAAATACCTCCATGGCAGTTCATAAAATAAGAATGCATAATAAATTTATACCATAATCTTCTTTCTGCAAATTAAAATTTAAATGTAATTTCCAAAAAAAAAAAAAATCTTTATATTCTAATAAAAAAATCACTACTTTGTTTTTGTTTCTATTTATGTATAAGAATATCTTCCCACTGTCTCTGATATTTTATCCAAAGATGCTTACCTAATAATTCAGATTCTCTACATTTTAAGACATGCAGTAGGTGGATTGGACACTCTAAATTGGCCCTAGGCATGTGTGTGTATGTGTGTGTGTGCCTTCTGTGGAAGGTTGGGCACTGGGCTGGCAACTTGACACCATAAAACTCCACTGCCAATCATGAGCGGTCAGATGATCCGCTGTCGCGACCCCTAACCGGGAAAAGCCGAAAGAAGAAGAAGAAGAAGTAATATAAATGTAAGGAATGCAAAAAAAAAAAAAAAATCAGCTGCCCCAAATGAAAAGGAACAAACAATTCCAAAAGATGATTTTTCTTTACTTAAGGAAATGGAAGCACAGCTCCATAATAACTTTACTTAACACAACTGGATGTAAAATATACACCCTTTTTCTAAAGGATAAGCAATAAACTTTCCACTTGTCTAATATAACCGATGCAGTCAAAAGGAGGCTTTCCCTACAATCTAGAAAATAAAAATCCTTCCCCTTAAAAAATAAATATATATGTATATATTTTTATCTAAAGAAATAAGAAAGAACAATAATTACAATACCATTACAGTAAAACTCTAAACCACTGAACACTTCACAGAGCCAAAAGAATTAAATAAATGTAATAATAACATAATTTACATAGCTAACATAATTGCTCCTAATCATATGATAACAAACAATTTTCAATAAAGCAGGTACGAAGAAAAAACACTTAACGGACAGCCCTTTTTAACTCCATAAGAAATTAAAATCCCCCAAAAAACACATTTATAACCAGATTGACCAAACAATTCTCATAAATCTTTCTTATACACTGAATTAAATTGGAGCTGACATTATACACTTGAATAGATGACCATAAAGTACCATAAATCATATAAAAATCCTTACAAATATCACAAGCTAAAACAACAGCATATTTCTTAAAAATAAAATACTATGTATAAATTCTCTAATCAGCAATACATCTTTATTAGATCTCCATTTCAAATCATAGCCACATAAAGTTTAGGTGATAAAACTTTACTTAATCTGTTATAAAGGAATTTACAAACACAAATGTATAATCTGTATTTGCTAAGGATAGTGCTCTCCAATTTAATAAATTGCTTCTATCATCTGATTTAAAAATAAAATAAATAAACTATGTAGATATATCCTTATTCAAACAATTTGATTCTAACCATTCATTTAACAAAAAAGTGTTTCCTGTTTATATCCACATTGTTATAAAGGAAATACAAAATTCCATAATCATTTACAGTACATAAAACTAAATCTAATTCCTGCATATTAATGTCTTTTTCCAAAGAAACATGGTCACAATCAGGTAATGAATTAACAGAGAAATGTGAGGTAGGACAAACAAAAGGATTGCACATATTCTCCACATGATAATTCTACAGTACCCGTAATGTTTTTTTCTGCTTTTACATATATTTTCTCATAAATCCTTCATCTTATCTACATTAAAACTATCCATTTAAACTAACTTACCATGAAAAGGAAATACATCATCCTTTGTACCATAATATACTTTTGTCTATGCAAAAGTTGAATTACTCTATCCTTAGTTAAATTATCCAACTCTCTTCTATGTACTGCATGATCAACTTTATACAATAAACATGATTCATAATTATCATTTACAATACAATAGATTTTTTCTAACAGATATTTTTAACATCGCAGTACAAACTTTTCATACTTGTTCTTAAACATAACCCACCAAGAAGTGAGTGAGTTGTAAAAAGGAGCCACAGAACAATGTTGCAACCTCCAATAGTTCACCTTGAATTTCCATTCAGCAGCATTTGCTATCCATCCATTAAATTTCTTCACACCTGGGCCAATAAACAAACAATTGAATGTGAAAGAAGTGGAAAACAAAATTGTCATATGATTAGAAAAACAAACTGACTTAATATGCTGTAATAAATGTAAACCAACAGACAGAGCAAAATAATCAATTTCTGTAGTTAAAGAACCTCTCCTGTATGTATAACCAATATACAGGTTAAACCCTAAATAACCATACGGCAAAATATTTTTCATAAGTAAAAATTTTTTTAACTATACCTTTAGAATGTCTTAAATGACAGTCAAAGTCACCTAACAAAATAATAGGAAACACAGTAACAATGGGTCAGACTCCATAAGAGTTGCTTTCAGTGAAGGTCTGCCCTAATTCCAAAAGACTTACTGTTGGTGTAAGTAATTTACTTTGGTTTAAGGACTATCTATAAACAGGCTTACACTAGGAACCATATTCCAAAACACCTACTCCCAGCCTGCCCTCAGTGTATGTGGTCACTTACACTGAGAGTGAGTCTTTTGGAATCAGGCCCATAGTTTTTCTCCTTCCCAATATGAGCTCGCTATCCTTCAGATTGATTGGTGGATATAGACAAAATGGCAATTCAGGAGTGTACTTTAAAATCATAAGCAACACATCTTCCAGGGGGAAAGAGAATACAATACAAAAGTTGTAGATAAGCCCTGGGATTCATTAATGCCTATACTAAGTTTACACTGTTCTGATTGAACAAACAACACAAGCATAACTCACACCTTTTTCCTCCTAATTTTAGTTTTCCTACCAATTTACTTGAGCCTTAAATATCTAGGGGGATTCATAATGGTTCCCACAAAGTGCAGACTGCATGCGCACTCAGTGTAATCTTTCTGAGTGACTAGAAACCACAAAAAATGTGGTAGGGATGTTCTTGAACACTAATCGTGTGCACCTAGTGTTGGCATTAATGAATCTGGCTGAAGGTCAATATAAAAGTATTATACCACAACAAACATCCTCCTCAAGAGACCAAAAGTATCAGACCCCCCTGCAACATTTAAGCTGCTCTAACTACTCAATTGATAACCTTCTAATATCTATTAAACTAACAATATCTGAATAAGCAGAAGAACAAAAGTTTATTGTTATATAATTCCCATTTCTCATTAATAATACTATTAACATTTAGACAACAAAATTTAATTTCATCCTTTCTCTTTTTACTGAAACTTTTGAGACATTGCTTCATTTTACATTTTCTTGTTTCCCAATTGATGTACTTGAACTTTTCTGACCATTATTAGCATCAACAGCTAAACTATCACTCACTATTTTTGCTCTGAATCTTCAATTTCCACATTTCCCCCACCATCACCGCTTTCAGATAAAACAGCAGGCACATTTTGATCAATGAAATCAACTCCCACACTAGTATCAACAATCTTTAGATTCTGAGATAAATATTCAAGTTTCTGTGTTTCTAAAATGTCTTGATAATTAACCCAAAAATGCCCAGTTTTTTTTCTCACAATTATGAGTAATATGACACTAAAAATGTGGTTTATTGGCCATTATCTAAATTTAAAGTGACAAGCACATCCCAGCACTCACATCAAAACACTTTGAAACACCATGTACTTTTTTAAAGCAAAAAGTCAAAAACAATTGAGCATCATTTTTATCAATGTCAGTAGTTCAAAACTGTCCAATAACTTGACATTTTAAATCACTATGTAAACCAAAAAAGTCACAGTCTGTCCATGGTGAACACAGTTTTTTTAAGTCACATTGCTTTAAAAAAGCTTCAGCCATAGCAGAGGATTCAAAAGCCAACTCACAATAAGTATCTTTGTTCACATGAATGAAAGATTGAACATCACCAAGTATACCAGCTCAAAACAGCAGGTGTTGCAAAAAATATTGATACACTATTTTTCTCAATGTGATGTCCTCTTTGACACAATCAAGTTATAAAAATACCATATCTGTAATCACACAAAACAACTCAAGTGGAAACCAATCTTAGCACATACAAAAAATATATTAAATATTAACAGTCTTCTTAAACATTCACTTGTGACAACTAGAACTCTGATAATGCAGCAGAAGACAGCATCCACTGGAACCATATCAGTGCCTAGATTACTCTGTCTGAGGCTGTTTGGCTCAATGTTGCCCTTCATTTCACAATATAACACACTTTTATTTAAATAGAATATTTTTGCATCCCATTATCATACATCAGTGTTCAAGAACAAAACTTCAATCTCATGTAATTGAAGTGCTTTACTGCAGCTGAGAACTATTTCTTTAGGGTCTAATTATTACACCATTATACCTGTAGGGCAAGCAATCCTAATTCCAAGTGCACAGAAACCCTCATTTGATGTGTACAGAGTATGTCTACCATGAAGTCTAAAGAACAAATACTCAGTAAGGAGAATTACTTCATGGTATGTCTGCCTATACTTTTCCATTCCTTTTTAGTCATCTCACAAATTTTGCTGTTAAGTGTTTAATAAAAGTTTTTTTATTATTACATATTGTAAAATCATGAATCTTTTCTATGACTGGGCATATTTAAAATGTGTTTTTTTTTGTGGGGGGGAGAAGAGGCTGCACTCTTTCAAACTGCTAACAGGACTGCATAGCTTGCTTATGTCTTCTCCATGCAGAACTGTATCCAGTCTCTACAGGCTAGATCCATGGATCTGAATTTTGCTTGTGACATAGAACATATTGGAGGGACAGACAAGTGTCACAAAAGATTCTCACACTAAGGAATAGGCTCCCTATCCATGTAAAGCAGAGTTCATCCCTGACCCTATCCAAATTAAACCTTAACAATTGAATGGGAAATCGTAAATTTATCCCTGGTCTGACTCCAATGTCCCTTATGGACAGAAACCATCAATAAGAAAAGTATTAGCTTAATTAACACTCCCTCTACAAATCCTCAGTTACCCCACTCTACTAACATGCTTCCCCCTGATATAGATGCCCATGATACTCGGGGAACCAAATGGTCTTGAGTTTGCGGCTAGACTTGTAAGGGTTCTGGTGATTGTTAGCCTTATAACATCCTATGAACCTATGAGAAATCAAAACAGTCTTAGCCCTATCACATTTACAAGTAATAAGTGTATATATACACATCCTGTATTATCTTTTAACACACCTTTCATACCTGACCATTTGTATTTGCATCTCTGTTTTTATATTTCTTAATGCTTAATATATTAAAGTTTGGTGTTTGCTTTCCAAATAACTTCTTCATATTTTGTTAAGCCTGATTCATGTACAATCCACTCTGACTTGTAATGGACAGTGTTAATTAGTGCCATGGAAATGTTAAAGAGCTTTTCATGCTAACATAAGCAAGGCTCTACTATGGCCAGGAGTTTGTTTTCCTCCTAGCTTGTTTGGGATCCCTTTTACAGATCAATACGTGTGTTTTGCTGGTTTTTCCAGTAAGCTCTTTTGTGTTTTGATGCTACTTTATCAAAAGGTCCTGGGGTCATATCTGCGCAGATCAATAAAAACATCTGATTTTTTTTCATTCCAGTAAACATGTCAGTTTTAATCATTATCACCTCAAAGCCATAAAAAGGGAAGAAAACTGATACATACTAATCATGCAGTATGCAGCTTTGACAGAAGGAAAGAGATTCCTTCTGTGCCTCTGACTGGAAAACAAAATTTCCATCTCATAGAGCAGTACACAACCCAGTTGTTTGATATTTTGAGGGTGGAAAATAGAGGGTGAGCAATTCATGTTCTAAAATGTTTTTGAATAATTTATTTCAGGAACACCAGAGTATAATGAGAAAAGTGCTTTTATTAGGATAGTTTTGCATCTCAGAGGAGGCTGCCAAAAAGCAGTACTATAAACAGACACCAAGGAGACATTCACTGAATGTAAAATGAAACAAAGGGGACAAGATGTAGAGTACTGTTATTGTGTGAATGGATGTCTGTAATACAGTTGCTGTCTTCACAGTTCTATAAACGCAAAGTACTCCACTTCAGAAAATTGATACAAATGTTAATTGTTCCTGTTTCTGCACTATGTATATACATCTAGGTGAAGGTGACAGACAATATGCCACATTATTCTGTCTTTGATACCATTCTTTTATTTATAGTTGCACAAAGATTATTCTCTAATATTGTTTCTTTTATTATTCACTTGACACAGTGGTCAACTTTCCACTCAGAGGTAACTCAAAATGATGACAAATTTGACATTGAAGGGACTATCAGGCTCTTAAGAGAGCTTGGGATTTGGCATAATGGTTAAGGTGTTTACTTCCTTGACACAAGGTACAGAGTTAGATTCTCATCTTTAAAAGGAACATTGGCTAGGCTTAAAATAACCCACAAGGACAGCTAGCCTAATACTTACCTTCTTATCTATAGATATACCTTACCTTCCTCAGAAAAGTTTTTAAGTCTCATACTTAAATTATTCTTGGTGGTTAGTGAACCACACAGAAACACAGATACACACACACACACACACACACACACACACACACACACACACACACACACACACACACACACACACACACACACACACACACACACACTCGTGCATGTGTGTGACAAACAGTGAAACTCCTTGTAACCATTAGATAATAGGTTAGAGTCGTCCAAAAGTGTCCTAGACCCAAGAAAAACTGTACACTGCAGATACCATAGGGCTAGTCTTTTTTGTTCACCAGCTGGGCTGTGTTAAATAATCATTTATGCTAGCCACTTAAGCACAGAAAAAAAACCATCCAACTTTACCTGCAGTTACATCATTCATTTGAAAAGGAAAAAGGCTAAGCCATTATCATTAAACGGAATTATACTTTTATTTCTTTTATTTATTTATTTATTTATTTATTTTTTATGGTCAGTAGATTTTAAAAATTAAGCATTATTGCTCCAGATTTATCTATATTTTTCATGGTCTGCAGTAACATGACCAGTCAGCCAAATGGAGAATTAATAAAATGAAAGTTCTGCGGAAAGAACCTGCAGTTAACTTTTGTTATCCCTAGCAGTCCTATGAAGCCATGATGCTCTGGTTTAGCCATTCATTTAAAAAAATAGTTTATTTTGTAAATGTTGGATTTTCAAAGAGTTTCTAGAATGGGTCCTGGAATAGCTAGATTGAATGACTGAAATTGTGGAATTGCATATAATAAGTGTGCAATGGCTATTCCTTGGAGTGTTCCCTTTTCCTCTGAGGTAAGGTGAGGTGAGCTTGGAGTCTGTATATGTAAGTTTAGAGGGTGTGGGGGCTCCAAGCCCTACTGCAAAACAGAACCTAAAAGAAGAACAATGATACTCAGCAATTACTGATCTCCTGTTGTTTTTTTTTTTGTTTCATAGTTTTTGGGCTTGGACATAAATAACATGCCTCATCCAAAAAAAAAAAAAACACATATTTTCCTTTCTCTGAGAGATATGCCCATATTTTGAGATTCTGTTGCTTACTTTCTCTAAAAGCTTTTTTGGCTCTACAAAATAAAATGAAAGTGGGATTATTAGGGGTTGTTATCTGAAAAATGTGATATGAATACTTCTCAAAGCTTTAGAGAGATATATTGTCATTTGAAGGCAGGGTGGAATTGTACCAGAACAGCGTCGACAACTGACAGTAAAACTTTTGGCTCTCTTAAGACTAGAATAGAAGATACCAAAAACATAGCTAATGTTGGTATAATTTTAGACCTAAAAGGAGTATTTATGTATAAAAGGCATCTTTTCATTTTATGTATATGTTGAGGTATAAAAATGACATTTTTAAATTAGAATTAGCAGCTGCAACTTTGTTTTCTTGTAATTATATCAGCACTATTTGCTGACAATTTCTAGAATAAATTTTGAACCATTTTGGAGTTGGAGGCTTTGAACTCAAAGAGCAAAAATAGTTCAAAAAGTACAGTATTCTGGGGACAGTACTTCTGAAAATGCTCAGTGGTTATGGGGTTAAATTTGCCATCAGTAGATGCTGCTGTATCTATGAATATGATGGCATATATGAGTACGTTTTCAGTTTTGAGTTTTCTATGATTCATTGAGAGGTGCTCAGACATCAGGTATTCATTAGGTTTTGTAAAGTAAGGTGAATTTATAGGTTTTCTTTTTTCTAAATTTTGACTTTTACTGCCAATTTGACAAGCTTGGGCAACTTCGGCACTTAACATTCAATGCATTTTCTATGAGAATATTATGGATAATGATTCATAGCCTTGTGGTCTCTTTTGTGTAATGTAAAGTACAATATCCGTTAGCTTCTGTTGCTTATTATATGTGCCAGGCTTCAGGTCTGTATATTAACTCAGTTTCTTCAGGCTTCAGGTTGACTTCTATTTCTTCACATTGCTTCATTTTTTTCCCTTGCATTCCCATAGTACTTTCCATTTGAGACATCTTCTGAATGATGTACACATTACATCATCAATCTCTTTTTTCCAATTTTCTACATGGGGTCATGTTGTTGTACCACCATCTCTCTCGATTCAATCCCACTCTTCTAGCTTTTTCAATAGTCATGCCTGACTACCACAGGTCTTCTGTCACACAGTCCATGCATCTCTTTGCTGCATGGCCTTATTTCCTCTTGCCTTCTTCCTGTGTGTCCAAAATCTTCTTTACAAAATAGTTTTTATCTTTCCTGCACATGTGCCTGAACCACTCTAATCTGTTCTCCTTGACCTTCTCTGCAATTGGAGCTACTTGGGCTTCTGCTCTGATGTCCTCATTTCTTCATCTGTCCCACAATGTGCATCCTACCATCTGTCTCAGGCACTTCATCTCCATCAGCTGTAGCTTTCTCAGCTGCTCTGCTTTCATGGCCCAGGTTTCTGTACCATACAGCAGTACTGGTCGCACCATTGTTTTGTGCACCTTACTTTTCAGTTTGTTTGGCATTCTTCTGTCAAACACTACCCCTGATCTTCTGCACCAATTAGATGCAGCCTCTCTGATTATAGCTTTAAACTCTGCAATCAGACTTTCCTTCTCCTCAAATACCCCTCCCAGATGCTTGAAGCTGGTAACCTGTTTCAGTATGTTCCCTTCTATCTCATTTCTCAGCTGATTATGATTAAATAAATTTGCTGCCATTTCAGCTGTCTTATCTGTACTCAGTTTCATCCTGTGTACCTTGAGCTTTGTTTTCCATTCCCCTATTATTTACTGAAGTCCCTGTTCAGAGTCTAATTGTATTTTCACATTATTTGCATACAACAGCTTTGTTGATCTGTCCCTTCCAACTTGTTTGCAATGTAGTCCATCACCATTGTAAACATCAGTGGGCTTAAAGCTGAACCCTGACAAACCCCCACTTCCACTGGGAACCCCTTTGTGAGTAAGAATACTGTTAGAATTTGTGTTATTTTCTCCTGCACTAATTCTACCAATGTTTCCTGGCCTTTGAACCATCACAAGACTGCCCAAATAAGCTTTCTTTGGACTTTGTCATCGGAATTCTTCAAGACTAGGATTGCCCAGATGGACTCTTCCTTCACCTCCAGCTTCATCTCTAGTATCTGTCTCACTACAAACATCAGATCAGTTGTGCTGCACCCTGATCTGAATCTGATGTGCTCACCTTCCATCTTACTTTCTACATATTCTTTTCTCAAGTTCCCTCTCCTGAACTTTTATGCAGTGTGACAGGCATTTAATACTGCTATATGGTCAACAATTGTGAATCTTCTCTTTGTTCTTGATACTGGGACTAATATGCAAGTTTTCTAGTCATCTAGTATACACCTTTCTCTCCATACTGTTGTGAGAACCTTCAGGAAAAATTTCTTTCATAACTCATCCGACATCTTGATCGTATCTGTGACTACCTCATCTGGACCCGCTCCTTTTCCTGACTTAATTTTCCTTAGTGCTATTCTTACTTCTTCTAGGGTGGATTCTTCATCCTCTTTCATAGGCTATATATAGGTCTTCTGTGGTTGTACACTTGCTACATTAACGTTTTCATTGCCTTTGTTTACAGAATGTGTTTTATACAGCTTATGCAAATGTCTGGGTGTTTAGTTCACTGTTGCAGTCATGTTTGCTTTTGACATCATTACAGCCTTATAAACTGAGGAAAATGGTTCTCTGTATTAGTCCACATTTGTTGTAGCTTGAGCTGTATAAAACAAACAGTTTGAAACTTTAACCAGATGAAAAATTGCATTTTTTATGGAGGCAAGATAAAATAACAGCTACACAGGCAAACTAACACTCAGAATTTAGAAAGTTGGTCAGGCTTAGAACTTTTCAGCACCCCCTCACACCTTAGCTTGGTTAAGCTATGCTATGTGGGCAGCATGACTGCCTTCATAAGGATGTTACCATTTCAGATAAATTAAACTAAATTCATTAGAAGAGATCTACCATTTTCAAAGCCAAACCACTGTGGGTATAGTATGTGATTTTTCATATCATAGTTTATCAGGTCAGTTATAATATGTTTCTTAGCTTTATAAATGAGATTCATTGGGCCAATGGGCCTATAGTTCTCTGGATCATTTGTATGGCCGCCTTTGTGGAGTGGCATCACCATTGCTCTGTGCCAAGTCTCAGGGAAAAAGCCTGTGGCTAACTTAGATTAAATAGGTTAAGTGACTCTGCCAGGGATTATTTAGTACTGCTTATTAAACAGCCAGGTATATTATTGGCCCCATGAAGGAAGTATTTTTTGTCTTGGAAAGCACATTCAATACATGTTCTTTAGTGATGTTGGGTGGGTCAAGAGATTCAGTGATAAATGGACTCTGGTTAATGGTTTGTGGGTAAGGATCACATTGAATTTGCTTGCTAGTATGTTGGCAAACATGTTCAGATATGTTCCAAGTTCAGGAGAGATTCTGGGTTGGGAACACCTGTTTTTGATCTGAGCTATTAGTTATGTTGGTGTGTGCATTGGCTCGTCTGTTCCTAAAAAGCCACTATGGGGGCAAAATTGCTTTAGCCAGTATGCAAAATCCTTGGAATGATAGGTGCTGGTCGTCCTTGTAAAACAAGTAGGACTGTTGACCATCTTGTCCCATGTTGGCATATATTAAATTCTCCTGGAATTGCTCCCAACTACTTAATGAATTGTTGACTTCAGTTATCTTTTACTTGTACTTAGGAATCATTCTTGGAGAAAGAAGGATTCCACTTCTGGTACAAGAGTCTTTCTAGCATTAGGGACGCATGTGGACAGTTCAGACATCTCTCAATGCCTACCGTTCAGGGTTTTGGTTTCCAAGTTTTTTTTATTAACACATGGACCATCACCATGATGTAGTCATATTTACTTAGTGAATGGGTCCTAAAGGTCTGCAAGATATCAGAGGTCCTGGCATATGAAAGACAACTCACCATCACCATGCCTTTGTCCAGCCTAGTGACTAGAGAATAAATGTGCTTATGTATAGAGTCACTGACCACTAAAAATATTTTTATTTATAGAGTGGTCTGTCATACTGGATTTGAGAGGTTTTAACTCTTGTTGGCTCTATGGTCAAAGTGTGCCTGCAGGTGGATAGCCCTGAGTAGTTATGTGTTAGCAATTGTAAAGTGTGATAAATGTAGAGCTGCTGTAAACTCTGCAGACAATGTTGTGCAGCTGTGAGCTACTGGGGACAATGTAGAGTATATGTGAGCTGCTGGGCACAATATAGAGTAGCTATGGATTGCTAATGATAATGTAGTGCAGCTGTGAGCTACTAGAGACATTGTCGAGCAGTTATGAGCTGCAGAGCACAATGTAGTGCAGCTGTGAACTACTGGAAACAATGTAGTGCAGTTGTTATTTGCTGGGGACAATGTAGAGCAGCTGTGAACTGCGGGGGACAAGTAGTGCAGCTGTGAGCTGCCGGGAACAATGTAGAGTAGCTGTGAGCTGTTGAGGGCAATGTATTGCAGCTATGAAATAGTAGTTACAATGTAGGTCATCTGTGAAATACTGGGGACAATGTAGTACAGCTGTGAGATGCTAGAGACAATATAGAGCAGTTGTGAGCTACTAAGGACAATGCAGAGCAGCTGTGAGCTTTTGGGGACAATGTAGAGCAGCTGTGAACTGCCGGAGACAATGTAGTGCAGCTGTGAGCTACTGGAGACAATGTAGTGCAGCTGTGAGCTACTGTAAATGATGTAGAGCAGCTATGAGTTGCTGGGGACAATATTGTGCAGCTGTGAACTACTGGAGGCAATGTAGTACAGCTGTGAGCTGCTGGTGATAATGTAGAGCAGCTGTGAACTGATGGGGACAATGTAGTGCAGCAGTGAGCTGCTGGGTACAATGAAGAGCAGCTGTAAGCTGCTGGTGACAATGTAGTACAGCTGTGAGCTGCCTGGAAAAATGTAGAGCAGCTGTGAGCTGCTGAGGGCAATGTAGTGCAGCTGTGAGATGGTGGTTACAATATAGAGAATCTGTGAGCTGCTGCTGACAATGTAGAGCAGCTGTGAGTTGCTGGGGACAATGTAGTGCAACTGTGAGCTGCTCAAGACAATGTAGAGTAGCTGTGTACTACTGGACATAATGTAGAGCAGCTGTGAGCTGTTGGTGACAATGGAGAGCAGTTGTGAGATGCTGTGAACAATATAGAACAGCTATGAGAATTCTGGGGAAATCTAATGCAGCTGTGAGATGCCAGGGATAATTCAGTGCAGCTATGAGCTGCCAGAGACAATGCAGAGCAGATGTGAGATGCTGGGGACAATGTAGAGCAGCTGTGAGCTGCTGGGGACAATGTAGAGCAGCTGTAAACTGCTAGGGATAATGTAGAGCATCGGTGAGCTGCTGGGGGGCAATGTAGAGCAGCTGTGAGCTGCTGGGGACAATGTAGTGCAGCTGTGAGCTGCTGGGGACAATGTAGAGCAGTTGTGAGCTGATGGGGACAACGCAGAGCAGTTGCATGCTACTAGAGGCTGCTTGGGGATCACAGTTGCTGAGACTGCATGATTCTCAGTAGCCTCTACTCATAGCAATACATGACTACAGACTGCAAACTCAGTACGACTGACTGCCCTTAAGTTCATTTGCCAAGGGAAACTGATTTCAGGCACTTTGACTGGATACTGATGGTATGTATGTTGGTTACCCATGACCTTTGATCAGGAAAAAAAATGCTAGCCACTGCACATATTTATAGATTCATAAATTTATAGATTATATAAGTAAGAGTAAGTGTTTATCAATACCAAACCTCATAGGGCCCTTCCTTCCTACCTGAGGGAAAAAGAAGTCAAGAGGGCAGAGATGAAATTATGCGTGCCCATTTAATTATCAAGATTTGCCTTAAATGAAGGGATTGTGTCACTCTCTTTTTTATTCACGATATTCCAGAGAATGGGGAAGCACTGAGTAATACTTTTATTACCCTAACACGTGTTATCTGTTTGCTGATGGAGATTTAAGAGGTGTATCAGATCAAGGAAGGTTGAGTAATTTACTAACACAGAATGCTAGACATAAATTACCACACAGTTGAGACAGAGAGCAACGGTAATGTTTCCTGCCTGTTTTGGTAATTGAAAGTCTTTAGTCTGTTGACCTTTTTAGTTAAAAGTACATGTGGTCTTGTAACTGAGTGATGCATACAAAAAGGGACATTATATTCTCTAATGGGTCTCATCAGGGAAGAGAGAGTATAGAAGGAAGCTACCATATTTTGACTCATATGATATATCTTTACTTATTAACTGGGCTATACAGAAGGATTTCCTGATTACTGTGCTACACTGTCAGCTCTGGATTGGGGTGCCACCTATAATGCAAGCTGCTGTACTGTTAAGTTTACAGTGGTGGCAGTGCTACAGTTCTGTGCATTTAACTCAAGCCCATTTCCTAACGCATCATTGATTTGTATGTTTTGGCCCTTGCTGTTATCAGCTGCTGAGTGAATGATAACACCTAGCTTGAGTCATTGATACATTTAGTTATCAATATGTCTGATTAGTAGTTTGGAGATCCAACAAGCAGATACTGAACAAAAAGAGAACTGGTGTTGATCTCAGAGTAATACCTTTAATCAACATTTTACTTTTTGAGGTGGAACCTGCTACCTTAACTAAGTGGGTTCTATGTTAAACATTTAAGTTTACTTGGAATATCAGCATGGGGTGTAGCATCAAAGATCTTAGCCAGATCCATGAATGCTGTTAGGACTGGTATCTACATCTTCAGTGACTTTCACAAACAAATTAACTAAATTAAGTAGACACGATCTCCTTTTGATAAAACCATATTGTGGGTCTACAGCATTCATATTACAACATACTTACAATTAAAAAGCTGTCACCAAAGAAAATAGACTGGCATGTCTCCTTTAACGATTGCAGTAAATGAGTTTCCTGTTTTCATGAGATCTGGTACATGAGGTGTGAATTGTCTCAGCTGACAGCCTAAGTATCTGCAGCTGTTTGTCACCTAGGCAAGGGAACTAGGGGGATAACATTTTTAGGACTACAACTGAATCATAACAAAACAAGGGAAATCAGACATTTTTTTTTTTTTTTTTTTTTTTTTTTTTTTAGGAGTGGCAGTTAAAGTCACTAAATATTGAGGATTATGATTGGGTCTCCAATTGTAACCATGTTATTATCTGTTCCTGAAATACATGCCAGGAAATTCACCTTCAGGGTAAAGCCAAACTGGTGAATCTTGGCATCCATATTAAGAACACATAATAAAGGATTATGATTGGAGACTGGATCATAATTTTTTGCAGTGGATGGAGCTTTACCTGCTCCATGTACTATCAGTTACTGGAAAAATAAGTGTGAAATATTTTACCAGCTTTGAAAGCTATTAAAGTACTTAGCAAGTGCTTAAGAATTCTGAGAAACAGATGCTCAACTTTAGGGATAGTTTTTAAGCTTCCCTCCAGTTCACTTAAGTTAACTGACTTATGTTAACTGAACCATACATTTTGTATCAATATGTATATTCTAAACATAAGATATTATCTCCATCAAAAACAATCTTTCTTGGTTACATCTGCAAATTAAACTAAAACTGAGGCAGTTCCACAGACTGAATTAATGGGCATTGTAATTGATGACAATCCTAAATATGATCAGCATATTCTTCAAACAACTAAAGATACCAACCAGAAACCTGGCTCCCTTTACAGGGCAAAACAGTACCTTACAGACCCAACAATTAAACAACATAGCCTCATCCTATTTGCTTCTTACCCTCTAAAATGCCTCACCTATCCTTACAAACCTAAGCTGTACACTAAAATACAAACTAGCCTACCAGTCACAACAAAGTACCTAAATTTGCTACCAACACTGGACACCAAGCTCACCACTGCCAAGCCTTAAAACAGCTGAAATGGCTTGAGCTTAACAGCTGTATAACATACTCTTAGGTAGTTATGGCATAAAAACTGATATAGTTACAAATGCCCTGCATTTAAAACATATCATTGCCCTCATCCCCACAGGGGACCTCAGTTGGTTTTAAATATCTGTTAAGCACTACTAAAGCAAATAATTCCCTGGGGCCTCACTATACTCCTGTTACATCTCAAAACTCTGGAACGCCACCTTCACACACAAGTCGAAATAACAAACTCCCAAGCTATAAATTCCAGCTCAAACAATTCCTTACCCAGTCCTGGTTATGCTCACATTCATCATGCTGATGTTCATCACCAGGTTGAGACCTCTAGTAAAAGCACAAACGTCTTACTGCTTATCACTAACTTTTTGACCTCTTCTACTTGAATCTTTGCACCCCTATCAGCTTTCCTTCATGCACTTGAATCAATACATCCCTTTTCACCACCCCTTAAATAGCACTTCTCATCTTTCTCTTTTAATAACTGCCCTCATCCACCGCTCTACCCCTTTCATGCATCTCTGTATACCTAAGATATAAACCTTCCAGATACACCAATTTGGAACAAGCAGCCTAAATAGAACTAATCGTATACCATGGTTTCTCAGCATATGCTATTACCACTATCTTCCTATGCACTACTTATATCTCCTCTCCCCAACCTACATAATTTTATAACTTACTTCATTACACCTCTTGAACTCTTTACAAACCTATACAATACTAAAATCTCCCTTCCTATTATTTGTGTAACTTCATTATGTATGCAATCCTATCATTACTGAAATGTAAGAACACCAAACTTCTTTACAACAATGTTTTCCCTTCTGCAGTATCAATTCATTTGCTTCCTGCAATATTTTATAGCTAGAAAAACTGTGTAGACTCATAATCGTTAATGCAAATATTTTACTGTATACACCTGCCTTGTAATTAATGTTTGTTTTTTTTTTCATGAGAAATGTAACTGTTGTTTTTTTTTCTGACAACTATCTGAAATTCACTTGTTAATGCAAATTTACTGTGATGGAACTTTTCTCCCTGGGCTTCTGCTGAAAATGGCCTATACCCAGTCAAACTTTCTTGGTGAACAAAGACAAATAAAAAGATAAATAACATACAGGGCTGGTGTTAGCATTTTAGCATTTTGAGGGCTCCCAGCAAGTATCAAATAGGGGACCCCCCTGATACTTCTAGACAAGTTTCACCCTGTCACTGCCATGCCTTCTATAGCAATGTTTTAGTTCATACTGCAAAGTTTTAGGAGTATGCATACTCCAAACTATAGCTAAAATGTTCTTACATTACAACAGTTCTGTGGTGCCACAACATGTTAGGCCATCTCAGAGATGGACAATCACTATGACTGGCATTTAGTTGCAGTGATGTTACATTATGACAACCGCATGTGCAGGTCCAGCCTTGGGTGAAATAATGCCAAAGGTCCAGATTTGGGTGAAATTATTCCACAGACAAAGGCCTTCATGGCACCCTCCCCCCACACTGCCTACTGTTTCATCCATACACACACACACACACACACACACACACACACACACACACACACACACACACACACACACACACACACACACACACACACACACACACACACACAAAACACAAAATCATAGTCACAGACAGCTGCAATCACACATGCACCTGCAAGCCCTTTAAGTTATACACTCACACACACACACACACACACACACACACACACACACACACACACACACACACACACACACACACACACACACACACACACACATCTTCCAGTGCTCACCCTTGTTTATCTCCCAATCCCAAGCTTCCCACACCATGCAAATCACCCTTTTCTCATTTTGCTTTACTCACCAGCTTTATTCCAGAGCCCACGGCTTTCTAGATGCCCTGGATTGCAGTTCAGAGTTTTTGTTAAACAGCCTTTTCATTCAGTGATAGCCCTGATGTTCAACCTTGCTTTCCCTTGTATTCTTTTGTCACACCTTAAATGTGTAGGAAATAAATGAATTAAGCTGGCCAGCCCCCACCTCAAGGTTATATATATACATATGCTCTGAGATATATTTTAGAGCATTTTACTAACATTTTGATCCGGTGGTAACCCGAACAAAAATTGTAAGAAAATAAATTCAGTCTTATTTTTTGCTCTTTCAAGGAAGACATAAGTTGCATCCAAGGCTTAATTTTCAAAGCTGGGAAAATAGTTGGCTCAATTACAGATGACTTACTCTAAGTGTAAGTAACCACTTACACTGAGCGCAGGAGTTTTAGAATCCGGTCCCCTGTGCAAGCCTATTTATAGATAGATCTTAAATCAAAGTATGGCATTTACACTAAGAGCAACAATTTTGGAATCTGGCCCAGTATGTCACAATAAACAGACAAGACAAATGTTTGAGAAGATGCATAAATCCTATCTGGTAAAACTGCCTGCCTCCTGAAGGGAAAAAAATATGAATGTCACAGTCTATACATCCATCTCATGTTAGAGCCAGTGGGATTGAAAGCAGAGGTTCAAATGTCCATAGTCATGGATTTCAAGTGACTGCTATAATACCTTCTCACCCCAACCACCAAAAGGTAGCCACCTATCTACTGGCCTGATGAAAAGTGAAAAAAAAAAATAATGATCACAGCAATGTATTCCAACGTGCTGCTCCTAGACAGTACAAAGCCCCTACACAAGCTGCAGTGACCTTCTTTTCTCACCTCTGAGGTCTGTAAGAAAAGTAAAAGATACAATGACCAAACTGTCACCAGCCCCAACACACACACACACACACACACACACACACACACGCACACACACACGCACACACACACGCACACACACGCACACACACGCACACACACACACACACACACACACACACACACACACACACACACACACACACACACACACACACACACACACACACACACACACACACACACACACACACACACACACACACACACACACACAAGCTCCAGCAACCTTCTGCACAGACCTTTTTCTCCTTTCCGAAACCATCCCTCTATAAGTAAAACTGCTATGACAAATAGCTTTATATTACTGTTACAAAGACATGCATCTGGAGCATTTCTCCCTGGGCGTCCACTGAATATTGGCTTCATTCCAAGTCAGACTTTCCTGGTAAACAAATGTTAAATAAATAAATAAATAAATAAATAAATAAATAAATAATAATAATAAAATAATAAAATAAATATTAATGGCCTAATAATAACAGTACTAAAATACAAATATCAGACTCCACTTTGATTTTCAAACTCACAGCAAAAAATGTGCTGCCAGAGTCACCTCAAAATTTTTTGCTGCCTATTCTGTATATACCTGTGGAAGCATGGAGGTGTTTAGGTGAAATGGCAGTGGAGTTTCTAACCAGATTGTTTAATGAAGTCTTGGAAAGTGAGAGGTTGCCTGAGGAATGGAGAAAACGTGTTTTGGTACCGATTTTTAAGAATAAGGGTGATGTGCAGAGCTGTAGTAACTACAGAGGGATTAAATTGATCAGTCACAGTATGAAGTTATGGGACAGAGTAGTGGAAGCTAGGTTAAGAAGGGACATGATGATTAGTGATCAGCAGTATGGTTTCATGCCATGAAAGAGCACTACAGATGCGATGTTTGCTCTGAGAGTGTTGATGGAGAAATACAGAGAAGGTCAGAAGGAGTTGCATTGCGTTTTTGTAGACTTAGAGAAAGCATATAACAGGGTGCCTAGAGAGGAGTTGTTGTATTGTATGAGGAAGTTGGGAGTGTCAGAGAAGTATGTAAGAATGGTACAGGATATGTACGAGGGTAGTGTGACAGCAGTGAGGTCTGCGGTAGGAGTGACGGATGCGTTTAAGGTGGAGGTGGGATTACATCAAGGATCAGCTCTGAGCCCTTTCTTATTTGCAGTAGTGATGGACAGGTTGACAGACGAGATCAGACAGGAGTCCCCGTGGACTATGATGTTTGCAGATGACATTGTGATCTGTAGTGAGAGTAGGGAACAAGTGGTGGAGACCCTGGAGAGGTGGAGATATGCTCTAGAGAGAAGAGGAATGAAGGTCAGCAGGACTAAGACAGAATATATGTGTGTGAATGAGAGGGAGGATAGAGGAATGGTGAGGATGCAAGGAGTAGAGGTGGCAAAGGTGAATGAGTTTAAATACTTGGGATCAACAGTTCAGAGTTATAGTGAGTGTGGAGGACAGGTGAAGAAGAGAGTACAGGCAGGATGGAATGGGTGGAGAAGAGTGTCAGGAGTGATTTGTGACAGACGAGTACCAGTAAGAGTCAAAGGGAAGGTCTACAAGAGGGTATTGAGACCAGCTATATTATATGAGTTGGAGACAGTGGCACTGACAAAAAGGCAGGAGTTTGAGCTGGACGTGGCAGAGTTAAAGATGTTAAGATTTGCACTGGGTGTGATGAGGGTGGATAGGATTAGGAATAAGTATATTAGAGGGTCAGCCCAGGTTGGAAGGTTTGGAGACAAAGCCAGAGAGGCAAGATTACATTGGTTTGGACATATGCTGAGGAGGGATGCTGAGTATATTGGGAAAAAGATGCTAAGGATGAAGCTACCAGGTAACAGGAAAAGAGGAAGGCCTAAGATAAGGTTTATGGATGTGGTGAAGAGAGCCCATGCAGGTGGTTGGTGTGACAGAGCAAGATGCAGAGGACAGGAAGAAATGGAAACAGATGATCTGCTGTGGCGACCCCTAATGGAAACAGCAGAAAGAAGATGATGATGATTCTGTATAAAATCATCTAAACCCTGGGGCTAGAAAAGTTCTAGCAATGAGTGCACCAATGCCTAAAATATAATACACTCTCCATATTATCTCCCTCTATCCAGCTTACAACGCACATCCTATTCACGCTAGTGTAAAGACATAAATATATATATATATATATATATATATATATATGTGTGTGTGTGTGTGTGTAAATATATGTATACATATATATAGATAGAGAGAGATACAGATACAGATACAGATATAGATATAGATATAGATATAGATATAGATATAGATATAGATATAGATATAGATATAGATACAGACATACATATACATATATACCCACAGGAATAACACTACCATCACTACCCCCCCTCCTAATTTGAATATCATTTCTGTACTGTGAAAAAGGCTAATTGGCTACCAATTACTTCTACTTACCCTAAACTTTCTAATTATGGCCTTTCCTTAAAAATACATTTCTGATCAAATCCTCCCATATTCAACACAATACCAGTGTGACAAAACTGTAATATTTTAATTGAACTTCTTTTGGCCTCTACTCAGGAGAGAAACGTTTAAGTAAAATAATTTCATCAGATCAGAATGTTTTATCCTCCAAAATCAGGACAGTAAAAGATTACAAACTGTTTAACTAAAAGCTCCCTGAACATCTGAAAGACTCATACAAATGCTCATGCTACATAGATAAAGGCTGAAGTAACCGATATATCTTTAATCTAAGCTACAATTCACTTGCATCAGTCTCAGCATTTCTGTCACTAAACTTTAGAAAAATTTTCCAACTGCTGGTATGTAAATATGAACTCATATCACAATATTTGCATACTTTCTGAACTCTAAAACTATATGTTTTGATAGTAAATATGCATGTACTAGAAAAGGCAACTATCTTGAATTAAACTTTAATGCTGTAGCCTCTATTAGAATTTGAGTCCTTAACATGGTATTCTCTGCATATTGTACACACTTCTTTCATCTGCATGATTTAGCTTGCATTAAAATCACTTTGATTGGCTGTGATACTATTTAGCCTGATGTACTGTTAATTTTAATGTATGTGCACAGCAGCATCTCACCTTGAGTCTGCAGGAAAATATGCATTATGCTGTTTTATTAAGACTCTGTGACGTTTTAGATCACCAGTCTACCACTGTGACAGTGTAAATTTGTATGTGTCATGAGTATTTGCAAAAATGAGTCTGAAATGTAAAACTTTGAGCTCATATCAAATGTCAGGGCTGAAAGGATTCCAATTCAAATCCACCTACTGACTAACAAAGAAAAATAAAACAATGAATCCATGAATGAATGAATGAATTAATTAATTAATTAATTAATTAATTAATTAATTAATGAATGGATAAATAACAGCCAACCATACATAACGTGGTTGTCACAATCACAAGATGGAATATTTATTTTTCTTTCTTTCTCTTTCTCAGAGCTGCTTTTGCAAGATTTTGAGAAATTCCTGTTAAAGCTGTCATATGACAAATCACTCCTAGGTGGCGCTGTGCCTCAAGTCATTAGATGTACATTGGCAGCAGCAAGTAAGTACACAGCCGCCTTTACATTAGGGTTGCCAATATGTACAACTGAAAGGCCAGTCCTGGGGAGAAGATTGCTAAATTCTGCTTGGAGCTGTCATGTATTTGTGTTTTGCTATAGCAGCAGCAGAACTAATGGCAGGACATGTTTGGTGTCACTAGATGTGAGCTGTTGCAGTTTGTATGTTTCCATAGCCAGAAGCGAGTCATGATTTTTAAAGAAATTTGCACACAACAGTTCTTTCCAGTTTTCATTTCTGATTGCTCCGGAATAATGTGTAGGCAGGTAAGAGTGTGGTTAACAGAAACGTGCTGTTGAGAAAGTAGCTGCAGAAGGCAAGTCTTGTATCAGCATATTGTTTTGTTTGACGTACACTGGACACGTTAGAACTGCAGATAAAAAAAGAAATGTTTTTAAGGACACATCTTGCGCCATACCTGCAGTTCTGTTTCTGATAAGGAATTGACATATAGCCATTAATTCAAACTCCTTAAGGATGAGCACTAGACCCTAGAGAATTTCAGGTATGGGGGATTTCTAGCAGGTCAGAGATATTTTCTTACATTTATTATGCTAGGAAAGCTGGCTCTTTTCTTTGCACTGCATGCAGCAATTATTCACTGCTTTCCACACTCCCAGAATCCATTTTGACAGCAAGTATGATCTCTGCTCCATAAAATCCAGTTGGGTTTTTAAGTCTGCATAACATAACTGAATGCATAATATGATTAATTAACCAAGGAGAAATACAAGGACAAATAGGTATCCTAGTGACATGCTATGAAAATATCCTGAGATTCAACATAACTACATTACATTTTTAGTCCTTCCTGGATCTGCTGTGCAAACACGTCTAGAAGGTGATATTTATCCTTGGAGGCAATATCAGCCTTAGAGAGATAAAAGATTCATCTCAGTGTTAATGTGGATAAAAGGTTATGTTTAGGAAGAAGCATATACATTCTGAAAAAAAAATCAGAAAACAAGAACTGATATTGTCTCGATTTTATTAATCTCAATTTTATTAAAATGTAATTATTTGTTGACTGGGAAAGCAAGCTGGTGCATTTCAGATACTGCCTCGGTCAGGAGGGGAAAGGTAAATGCAGTAAACATAAACATATAGAAGGATTAGAGAAGCCATTGCAGCAACACTAGCTTCAGCATCTATAAGTGCATTACAATCACTTCTATGGCTGTTGTTACTTACTACATTATTGTTTCCAGTCCCTGCACTTGAAACAGTATTGCCATCAAGAATTGTTCTCATTGGTGGAACTCCATAGTCAGACCTACTTACATTAATAGCTGGCATCTTGCCATAGAATGATTGGGGCTGTATCACATTCTAATGCACAGAGACATGTAAACATAAGCCTGGTAAAGAGAACAGGCCACTCAGCTGTGTCATGCACATGCAGTTGTACACCCTTGGCATACGGGCACTGCAGCTTGTCTGCTGACACAGAAATAGTTGATAGAAGCAACAGAATCTCCTCGACCCCTACAGGGAGCATGGATAATGGTGACTGAGGGGAGAAGCTAAGGTAAAAAAAAAAAAAATTATTTCTACCACGAGGTACATTTGAAGTGTTTTTTGTTATCACACATTCTAGCCACTCCCTTACAAATGTCTCTGGTTAAAATTAGAGTTATAAACAAAAATGTTTGTCCTCTACTGCTGCAGAATAGAGTTCTTGATAGTCACTTCCTTGACTTTATCTGTAACATGAGGGTGACCAACCCATCTGATGTTTTCTTTATCTCCTTTTAGAACAGCCGGGCAACTTGTTTGAAATGCAACCTTACCTTTTGATCTAGGATGCATCTATCTCACAATTCTAAGCCACTTCAAACCTGGGAAGATTCATACATTTGGTGACTGTTTTGAATGACATTGCTACATCATGTTATTATAAAACTGTGTGCTTTCCAGTGCAGTTCATGGTCACACCTAAAATACCTAAAAGGTACTGCCAATCCTGCCTGCCTCTGTTCAAAACTATGGGCTGAAGTTTTAAAACAAATTAAAGTATTTACCAAGCTACATTTGGTGACTGCTTAAACTGACCACTTGGGTTCTGCCTATCACATAAGCACCTGCTAAAACTGCTAATATCTCACAAATAGTAGTGATGATGTGTCTTGCCTATTACATGCGAGATTATGGAAAGTGAGTATGAGACATCCTCTAAAGTGGACTCGACTAGAATGCATAAAACTTCTCTGCTTGTCGTCTTTCCCCTGGTACCTGCATTTGGGGCTTGACCACTGTTCCCCACAGTGAAAGAAAAGATCACAGAGCACATTAAAATACACTGTTATCTCTGATCTGCTATTATTTACTCATTTATTATAACAGTGGGTCAAATGAGGACTACAGGAGGGTGGCCTAATGGTTAAGGTGTTTGCCTTACAAACACAAGGTGCAGGGTTTAAGTCTCACAAGGGATAATCAGCTAAGCTTAAAAATGGCTCCCAAGGGAAGTTATCTTAGTACTAATCTATGAACCTATGAGCAGTTACAACAGGAATCTCTGACAGCATGGGGACTTTTATGGGGATAATGTCCAAACTGAGATCAAGGCAATAATGAATGATAGAATCCCATCTGTATATACCCTAATAGTGGTCCCTTTGCACTTTGTCAAGATTAAGTAAACCAAATCTTCTACCAGACAAAAATTAAATGGTCAAAAACTTTAAATCATTAAAAGCAATCATACAAAACATTTTCTGTGGGTAGGGATAGAACTGGTATGGACCCTACTTTATAAAGTATAAACAAAATATATTTTATTAAAATGTAGCTCATTTAGCTCATGCATGTCCCTTGCTATACAAGAGGGCATTTTAAGGCTTTTGGTAGTTAGTTCTGCAGTTCAGGTATGGTAGCACTACATGGGGTACCTCAGTCAGTAGGTGGTCCTTTTTATCTAAGTTTACAAAGGTGAAGTATCCAGAAGGAAAGCAATCTGCAAAATTCAGAGAACAGCAAATGATAAGTCACACGGATGAGAGGACTGTGGCTGAGATAAGAACAGCTGTGAATGCTTCTTTCTTTCCATAATGGGTGTGATCACATTAATTTGGTATGTTGTCTGCCTGCTTTTCAAGATATGCAGCAATACAATTAATGTTATATTTCTTCTGTTTCATATAATGAGACCTCAAAATGCTGCAATTTAACTTACTCTTCAGGAACGAGTATCCCCATCCTTTGTCTCATCTTATGTCTTCAGCTCTTGCTTTCATTTACACCTGAGTGTTTCCTTCCATCGCTCAGTGAACAAGAATTCTGAGTCATATAAGGTCTTTGCTCTGGGTCTCAAGAAACTAGACCTTTATAATGACATACTGTTAATAGGAAGCAACATGCCTCTCAAACTCTTAGAGCAAGAAATCTGGACACAGCCATAACTAAAAGTGGGACAAAGACCCCAAAATAGGGACAATTTTAAATATTGCTCTTACAAACTTAGAAAGTTGATAAAATAAAAGGTTTTGCTTTAGCATGAATTTTCTGATGGATATGAAGCCTGAAACTTACATGTCTGTCATTATTTCATCATGTCAATCTTTAACAATTTGCCACTAATTTGCCAGAATATCACAATTTTATGAAAAACAGATCAAAACTATGAGGCCAAAATCTGGACATTGTGTGAAAGTCTGTACAAGTGAGAGGTATGGGAAGTAACATTATTTTACAACATTCCCTGGACTCAGTTTGCATGTCTGTTGCATGCATCAGTACACATTCTTGGTGTATGCAACCTTCATTGTTTCCTGAATAATATATGCGAATATTAGTTAAAGGTGGAACCGATATTTGTCCTATTCCCCATTGTACTAGTCAGTGAGAGAATTATTCAGATGTTCAGTAGCATAAATTGGACAGCTCAAGTTATGATGCTGAGAGTGAAATAAGCTGGACTGAAGTAGTGCCACCATTTTTCCATGCTAAGCTTCTTATAAGAAATCCAATGCAGCTGAGTACAGATAGCCTCCAGAATCAAAAAAGAAAAAAAAAAAAATAGAAAACAGACTGATTAAAAATAATAAGTATAGAGTCCTATCTTCTGTAAGGGTGTTATAGCCAGCGTCTTCTTCTTCATCTCAACTAAATAACCATCAGATATCAGAAGTGTACATTTCCAAACATTCAGTTTCTGAATCGGCAGCGCATCAGATACGCAAGAAACAGGATACTAAATACCTTGCCAAAATGGATTAGTACTGCATATTAAAGTCGTATTGATATATTTATTTATTTACATTTGATTACCTGTTTTCAGAGGAGACCTGGGAAGAAAAGCTCAAGAAAAAGTTACTTAATTACATATTTTTGTACAATGAGATAAAGAGAGGGTACAAGCAATACTAAACAGAGATTTAAAAATTACATGCAGCTAAAGTGAGATCAAAAATACATGCATATAAACACAAAATCATGATATAACAATATATCTTAAGTAATGAACATTGATTTAAGTTCAGAACAGATATTTTTATTATAAATTTAAATGTATCCTAGGAAGGTAGAAGACAGATTGCCAAGATAATAAGAGGCAAGACAGAGAAAATGTGTGCAGACAGTGTAAGGAAGGTGGGTGTATCTTAGCCTGGGGATGTATGGAAGCAAAGCCAATGAATTGGGAAGTATTCTTTTAGAAGCAGTTTGAAATTATGTGTATTAGGGATAGATAGAATATGCTGAGGAAGAGAATTCTGGCATTTGGCTGTTTTATGGCAGTATAAGGAGTTACCATGATAGTAATGGGTTTTGATTACTTTGAGCAATAATTTATCAGCTGACCTGAATGAACTGAGGTTAGTGTAGTGTTGGACAAGGTCAGTTAGAGGAGGACAGTTGTCAAGTTTATGGATGACTCTGTGAGCAACTAATAGCTGATTGAGAGATACTACATTAGGGAGTTCATTCCAGTTTAAATGGTGATGGGCGGTACAATGATGTGATCTGTGAGGCTGGTTTGAGGCAAATTTGGCTATTTTATTACAGCAAGATTTGAAGCTATTCAAATCTCATTTACAGAGGTTGGTGAATATTTGGGAACAGTAAAGAAGGGTGGATAAGAGGTGGGTTCTAGCTGTTGTAAGTCTGGCATGATTTGTGAGCTAGGGTTTAGCATTATATAGAGCATCAAGTTTTATATGGCCTTTTTGCTGGTTAATGCTATGAGTTTATCAAACTTCAGGCTATTGTCAAGAGTAACACAGAGAAGTTTTGTTTGTTCTACTGGTTCTATTTTTGTGCCATTGGATGAATAGATGGAGAGAGGTGACTGGTTATTTTTTATAGTGGTTTTGACCATGAGCTTGGTTTTGTTGGGGTTTAATATGAGCTGATGGCTCAGTAAGTAGTTTTCAAATGTTTTGGAGGGGAACCTGAGTTTTTTTATGAAGTTCTTTGATAGTGAGGACAGAGCAGATGAGGGAGGCATCATCAGTGTATTGAATGATTGATGCAGGTTTGGCGGTGGAACAGAGGTCATTGGAAAAATAATGAAAAGGAGAGGCCGAGGATGGAGCCTTGTGGGACACCAACAGTAATGGCTAGTTGGGGAGAGAGTTTATTATCCCAGAAGGTGGCTTGTTTTCAGTTAGAGAGATAGCTATGAAACCAGATTAGGGATTCAGGGCTAAAATTGTAAGAGGCAAGTTTATTGAGAAGTATTTGATGTGATACAGTATCAAATGCTTTTGACATATCGAGGAAGGCAGCTGGACAAGTTATCTTTTATTTTTGAAGTGATTTATGGTATTAGTGAAGCTTATAAGAGCTGTGTTAGTACGATGTCTAGGTCAAAAACCATGTTGAGTATTAGATAATAGGTTGTTCTTAAGGAAGTAGTCTAGGATTTGTTTGTATATACACTTTTCTAAGATTTTTGGCTAGTGGTGAGAGAATAGCGATAGGTGTATAGTTGGAAAGGTCAGTAGAGGGGCCACCTTTATGTAGGGGTATGGTATGAGATATTTTCCAAAGAAGAGGTACATTCTGTTCAGCGATAGAGTGGTTTAGTAGGGTAAGAGATGGATGTGGTGGCTAGTTTTAGAAAATTACTGGGTAGTTGATCTGCAACTAGAGTACATGGTTTTAAATTACCTAGGAGATTTATATAACTAGTTTGGATTGGTCTAAGAGAGAAAAAGGTGGCATTCAAGTTGGTGGGGGTAGATATGGAAAGAGGAGAATTTGCAGATTTGTTGTCTGGGGAATGTATGGTGGAAAATCTGCCACAATACCCAGTTCCATTCATGGAAATGATTTTCTTCAGGCTATTTACATCGTGTTGTGTAACCACTGCAGAGGAGACTGACAAATATTCACAAGCAGTGAGACAGGTGATAAAACTCAGGTATTTTAGTATGGAATGTTTAATTAAACCATGATTCATATGGACCAAAAATGATACAGCCTTTCTTGAATTTCTAATGAAAGGGGTTTCATAGATGAAAAAAATGTAGAGCAGTTTGCCTGATAGCTGGCTACATGTAAAACACAAATACGCAAACACAAAGGGATAAAGTTTTTCTTGTATAATTTTGCAAAACAAATATAAATAATAAAAAGTAAAATGCAAAATGTGTATGGTTTTAATTTATTTCTTTACATTTATTTGTATTTTGGTGGCTCATTTAATTCTGAACCTAGTGTCAGAGGGGAGTACGGGAGAAAAGCTTCAAGGCTGCATAAAGTATCATAAACAGTACTCTATAACTCTGTATAGAACTACACATTGAATAGAAAAACATGCACTATGAAAATATGTAGACACACAATGTCATTATGTCATGCAATATGTTTTATATAGACAGATAATTAGATATAGATACTTATACACATACGTGCATGCATTCACATATACATATATGTATGCATATACACATACATATATATATATATATATGTGTGTGTGTGTGTGTGTGTGTGTGTGTGTGTATGTGTGTGTGTGCATATATTGTAGTGTATTAAGAATCCTACCTATTGACTAGATAATATGTTAAAAGGTTGATGGTTGCACATATAATTAGTACATCACCATAATGAAAAAATTGTTGTAGCATCTTCTAATGCGAATAATCTGAAAAAAAAGCCTGTTAATAGAAAGGCTGGAAATCCACACTGTAAAAAAAAATTTCACAGATGGATTTCAAAGCCAAGATATTCTACATGTAAAACCATTAATAACTGATTAAAGATAAGAGGATGTCTATTAATGATATATATTTTAGCTGCTACCACATGAGGCTATCATGAATCACATGGTTTTAGCTAAGGAGGGTGAAATTTTGAATTAAAAAGTATGGTTAATAATGATAATTTGTACCTTCCAAATATAGCGTACTTAGAAAAGGACATGTGACATTTGTTCTTTAAAGTACTGTGGCACATTGGCTGCATGGCTAGAATGGAATATAAATAAAGAAATAAACACACAAACAAAAAATAATGAGTAAAAAAACATTGCCATCTAAAATCCCTGTTCAGTGCAACATGATACAGTTTGGCAGTTGATAAATATAATGTAATATGGTGGAGCATATTATGAACATATATAACATATACATGTCATTGAGACTTTAAATAAAAACAGATATAAATCATATCTTATATGGAGAAATGTGTACTTGTACATATTATTACAACTGGATATACTTTTACAATAGAAGTCCATAATCTATTACATCTACAAGTAAAAGATAAAGTGTTAAAATAACATGCATTTCAAATGACATCTTCAATTGTAATTTCTGTTCAAATGGCATGTGAAAGAAGACATTATCAATATTTTGTATTAGCTAATAGATGAACAACTGTGGTATTTTAAATAGAAAATAGGACTGTAGTTCCCTGGTGCCGTCTGTGTATAAAGACATAATTTACTGAGTAATCTCTTTGTGGGATTGTCATTTTCTATATCAGTATCAAGAAAAGAGTCACAGTCATAATTATTTCAGTTATGACCACCATTGTCATATTAGGCAAAAAAGGACGTAATGTGATAGTGCATTTTCATCTGTTGTAATAATCATTGGTCTCATGTTCTCCGTTAGCTGATAGGACTCTGACATGAATAGAGATTCAGGCCTGTGTTATTTCTCATTTCTCACTAATACGGTCTGTCCTTATGAAAGGACTGCTTTTCTTTTCTCTGATGTTATCATGTTTCTGTGGTCCCCATTCCTTATCCTTTAATTATTTGTCTGTGTGCTTGTGTAGGCAAGGTGACTTGTCTTTGAAATTGTGTTTATGCTGTGTGCAGGTTGTTATATCTCCAACAGTACCATGAATAGATAGTTATAAGTCTCTGAATTTACTATTTAAATATTGTTTGCAATTAATCCTCTGGGCTTGTCAGTTATAATTTGCTTTTAGTTTACTGTGGTTTTCTACTTACCCGTTGGCTAGTGGCAATGTAATATATTGTGTGTGGTTCTTTTGAATGTACAGAAGTCTTTGAAAGGATAGCTGTTAGTAAATGGATTCTTACTAGTCCTTATAGTCTTGTGTTTCTAAAAAGTTGTACTTAATCACTGTATTGAAGGATAATGGAAAATACCATTTCCTGTCACTGAGAATCATGAGCAGTAAATCACAAATAATGTAACCATTTCTCTAGAGTTGTCAAAATATAACTCAGTCCATTGTTCTCTTGAGCACACTGGTATCTGTATTTGAACATCATTATTTCATATCATATTATTTTTGCAAAGCAGGTAGCCTATGCTTGCTTCGTTTTTCATAGTCTCTTCAGGTAAGATATCACATTCCACGTTCTTGTTCATATTCCTTTCTGGTAAGTCATTTTCCTCCTTTGTCTTTCTTTTAATAGGGAACTGCATAGCTTAATCATCTTAAATGTATTTGCTAAGTTGTAACTCAGCAGATTAGATCGATTTATTCCTTTGCCTTTTACTCTGACTTCTTCTTCAAAACAGCTTTTAGGAGGAAGAACTTAATTATATGTGCAAGCCCTCCTTATTGACTTTATGTGACTATAGCTTTATCCTAAGCTTGTTGTATAGATCTTCTGATATACTACATTTACTGATAATCCCATGTCTATCACTATCTTTATTTCTTTGTTTAGTAAGCACATTGGTAGTTATTTTCTGCAATGGCATTTATATTTGTATTGCATGCGTAAGTATTGTTTTTGTCCTCACTATTTTCCTTTTCTACTTCTTTCCTTCCTTCCTTTGTGCTACATTACTTACGTTTTCTGCATATTTGTCCTGTTTATCTCTGAAAATATTTTTCTCTCTATGTTGCTGATAGTTCTTGCTCTTATGCGGTGTACACATTTTCCTAAGGCTGGGCCTGTTCCTTATGAGGATGTTCTCCTTCATAGTACCAACACCCTTGTTTGAAAAGTTCTTTGTGTTATTTGCTCATCAATTAAAATGGACTCTGCACTTTTCTGCCAGGCTCACTATTTTAATTGTATCTCTTTTTATTAATTATTTCTCTGTTTGGTTCTATTTTATTAATATATTCATGTCTTTATCATTCAACCCCTCAAACTCTATTTGCCTGTACTTCTGGAAAGTCTATGACTCTGACACAATCTAGCAGCTTACTTAAGTTCATTTCTGGGTTAGTCAATACTTTAGTGTTTTTTTCCTTCACTCACTCTCTGTTTGACCATAGAGCATTCCACCCAGATGTGCTTCATTCCCCCAAGGGCAAAAGTCTTGTGAGAGGCACCATCATCTGTATAGATGATCATTATTTTTTTACAAATGGGTTTCCATTTTCTTGCACATGTCCAGTGACTCCCCTCAGGTTAAGCATGTAATGAATGTTGAAGGGTACTGAGAAGCTGCAGCTATCCCACTCACCCACTGAGGAAAAATGCCTCCATTGACTATTCAGGCTCCATCAAGTAGCTGAATGAAGCACATATTCCCAGGTATCTGTTCTCTTCTTACTTTGCCATTGCTGCATATCCATATTCAATGCCTCTATTTATCTTTGAATACTTGTTAACTAAGAATTTCTGTATCATGTCCTCTATGTAGAGCAACATATGAGTATTGATTTATCTTCCCACTGTCTTGTATAATCCATTTGGAGCAATCTTCTTTCTGTCTTGCACTTCTGTACTTTTATTTTACATAGTCTACATTTTTTATTCAGGAAAATGGTTCTTTAATTCATATAATCTCTGCAGTACACATTTGGAAAGATTTTTGATTGCTATCTATTCACTGGCTTATCTTTGAAATTGAGTATTTTAAGTTAGCAGTTTTACAACCCAACATTCATTAAATGAGATGCAATCCATCTTCAGAAAACGTATATTTAAGTTCAATGAGTGTGGGGTTGAATCTCCTATAAAACCCAGGGACTTTTTTGACACAGAATTTAGTAGCTGAATTTCAATTTATTGTCACAATGATATGAATGTAAATTTATATTACTCCCATTCATTTAATTATCCCTTCCTAGAATGTGTCTTCAAATCTGTAATCTAGTCATTGACTGGCTTCATATATATCATTCTCCTTTTTGTTTGCCATGTACAGTTAATTTATCATTTTTTGAAGCTTAATCCTTTTCATATTTTTAAATTCTAACTACTCACTTCTTCCAGTCTATAATATTTTGCACACACAACCTCTTTCAATTACTAGCAAGCTAGGAATCTCCACAGGCAATATTTTTATTTTTTATGTGTTTAAACTTTAAACATTTCAGTTTTGTTATTTTACATGCCTTTCCTTGTAGTCCATTTCTGTGATAGTCTTTTTTTACTAAAATAGCTTTTATTATTTTTTAATAAGATGATTAATAATACATACTTATAAACACAAAATAAAAAAACTTAACTATATGCATTATGCACACTGGCCTGAAAGAAGCAATAAAAAACTGAAAAAAAAAATATTTTTCACCAATTTTGCAATGAGTAAATAAACAATGTCTATATGACTTCCAGTTATTTCATCAAGGAGAGGTAGAAACCATTCTTTAAGTGTCAAAAAGAAGCATGACCTTTTCCAGGGATTGTTGATAAAGGGTTTGGGAGGAATTCTGAATTCTTTGACTTTAGTTTCTTTCAACATTGTTTCTCACAAATGAGATAAGGAGTCTTCAAAGAGAGGAGGAGAGGTTGAGCTCCATTTTCTTTTAATGCTTTTCCTGGTGATCACAAGTATTGTTCATAATAGAAAAAAAATATCTTTTTTCAGAAGAGAATCTTTATTAACATTAAATAAAATTAATGATTTAGTAAGTGAGAAGGAATCAAAAATAAAGCTTTTAAAATCATCTATGTCCTTCTCAAATTTTTCAACTTAAAACCAATTATAAAATATATGTAACCAATCCACTTTGCATACTTGTGAGCACCTCCAAGAAGAGGTGTTTTAGATTTGCACCATTTATCTATCATATTAGGGGGTCATAAAAGATCTGTGTAAGAATTTCCAATTGAATATGCTCCAGTATTGCTCCCAGGATGTATATTTTATAGATAATAAAATGTTAGATTTGTTTTCATGAGATAATTATGTAGATAGCCCATAGTGATATAATTCCAAAATGTTTGTTGTGGTTGTGTTTTATAGTTTATTAGAATTTTATATAGTTTGGAAATAATGTTTTCTAAATTAAATTTATTGTATATAATTTTCAAATAAATTATTTATTAGTTTTGGTCTATCTTTGAATAAGGAATTTTTAAGAATTTTGCAAAGATCCTGGGAGTGAGTTGATATACTTTGTAATTATAACCAGTCATGTGAAGACAAGTTGAAATTATTCACAAGATGATGAAAATTAATAACCTTATGTTGTTTAATACACTGTTTCTGAAAATAAAATTCTAATCTTCCCATGAAATGAGTGTATTCGTATTTGTTTTATAAAAAAAAGTAAAGGTTATTATTAGTTCAAACCAGATTTTAATATCAACATTAGCATTTATTAATTTCCTAAAATTATGAAGGATTTAGTTTGGCAAGAAATGTTGTGTTGTAAACTATACCAGAGAATGTACCAACATTTATTGACATGATCTTCTAGAGAGAGATTTATTGAAATATCATTTTTATTTTGTAGAATGGATAAATGCAAAGATTTCCAGTTAGAAGAATAATTTGGATCCACCCAATTCAAAACAATTTTAAAGGTTGAAACTTTAATGTAAGTTTCAATATCTGGAAAGTTTATCCCTCCCTTATTCCATGGTCTAATATGAAGCATGTGTGCTGTTCTGTTCCTTTTAGGAAACCATAAAAATTTTAACAATAACTTATTATATCTTTGATAAAATGTTTATCCAGAAGCATTGATAGGGCTCGGACTATATGTAAGATTTTAGGTAAAAGAATCAATTTATTATGTGAAGTCTGTCTTCAAAGGGAATAACATTTTTCCATCTATCTACATGATTTTTAATTATGTTTATAATATTATCATAGTTGGTCTTAATTATTTCTTCTATTGTACTGCATAAAACTATAGCTAAGAGGTCAATAGATTTTGTTTGTTTCCCTATAATATTATCTTTACCAATTTGTATTTTTTTCTTTTTATTTAATAAGTATTTTTCTTTTTGTTTATTAAATTAAAGACCACACATTGATTGAAAAATATTTATTAAAGATTCTAAGGTGGCAACAAGAGTTGCAAGCCTTCCACCTCCCTGGAATTAATGATAAAATTTCCCTTCAGCCAATTTTAAATATGCATGCTGATAAATGTTTAAAGTGAGTTTTATCAGCAAAATATTATATAGAAGTTTTTATAGCATACCTTTTTTAAACCAAATTTTTGTGAATAATAATTTACTGTTTTATGATTGTTTCTTTAAGAATAAATTGATTAATTAAGACAATAGATTATAAATTCGACAGGAAATTACTTATCTTACATTCTGATGAAGTTCAGTGTTGGTGGACGAAACTGGTTAATCTAAGGTTTTCAAAATTATCGTGGTCTTTGTGTTGCAATTTTTTAAATTTTATACAAACTAAATTTTGTGGTGCTCATCTCCATTTCCACTTTGGAACATTAATTTTGTGCTTATTATTATGTAAGAGAACCACATCCCTATAAATAATTAATGACATTTTGAAACATCCACTAAAAAAAACTTTATAAGTGAAAAAAAATACAAATTAATTAATCAAGAATAATTACTTTTCTATAATGATTGACATATTCATGAGAGAAATGTACATTGGACTCACACAGTTACAACATTTCAACTATATTGTCTTCAAATAATTAGTATATGAGTATCTAAATATTTTATATATTACTAAACTAAGAATGTGTCTATAGTTTAATAAGCAAATGAAACTATAAGGCTAGCTTACTATATAAGTAATTTATAGATCTGGATCATCACTTAACATGTAATAACAGTTATGGTGATAAATGATCCATGCACTGTCAGAACCACACATGATCACATGTGAATACTTTTCCTTGGCTACTACTCCAAGAGTAAATAAATAAGCAGTTTGCAAGAATTGTAAATGGGCACTCTCCTATAAAGGACAATAACAGACAAACATTGAGATTCCTTTTCACAAAGTAATTTACTTATTCTTAATTCAAAACTAGGTTGCCATAAAGAAATATGGCATAGAACAATTCTTCCTTTCATTTCTTTTTCCCTATTTCTATCCATTATTATTATTATCTTATACCCAGTTTTGCAAGCTTAGAATACTACTTTAGATTTCATGAACACTCGGATTATTTTTTATGTATTGTTACAGTAGTAACTAGTGTATCACTTCATCCACTACAGAAAGGCTCACACAATACAGAGTGTTCTTCTCAGATGGGTGGTTAGCAAAATAATCATGGGAAACTAGACATAGATGGCTGTATGAGCCAGTTATTACAGCAAGTACCCTGAAGCTAACACAATAATAATCACATATTGTTCATATTGACCAATTCATCTTACTAAATGACTCAACAGTTAAACAACCAACTTACTGAATAGCCTCATACAAAAACTTACAGATGAATAAACAAAAAGCTGTTGACAGCATGTAAACATCTAAGTAACTGCTGTGATATTACACATTTTTAGTAATTGATAATTACTTGTTAATGCCTATCTTATTTATCTTATTTAATATCTCAGATAGAGTGAGGCTGCAATCCTAGGATTCAAAAGCTTTACCCTTTTAAAACACTTTCATTGTTAAATAGTTTGCTGCATATACCCCTCCAATAATCCTCATGCCTTCCTAAGAACATATTGTCTGAATTACAAGGCTTGATGGCTTAAATGGCTATAGCACAGTCAGATGACTGGGACAGTATAACCAGATGTTGGTGATATGCAACATAGCCAAATGTCTGTATGCATATATAGACTAACTTTTTAAACCATAAAACGCCCTCATGGATAAAATATGAATTGTCCACATCCCTGCCTTGATGTGATGTTTGCAGTATTGGAGGATAGCAAAGCACATGGACAAACCTGCACAGGATCAGTTGGAAAGTACAGACTCACCACAGAAGTAACCACAGCTAGGAACTCACTAGTATGCAGTGAAAAATGGCAATGCTATGTGCTATGCCGCTATCAATAATGACTTACTTTCCCATGCATGTTTCTTCACCCAGACCAAAGACAGACACTTATCATGAGCAGTATTAATGATTGTATTGGAAGGAGAAAAAAATTATGAGCAACTTGTTAGATGCACTTAAAAGCATTACACCCACCATGTACATATATGCATAACATAAAATATAGCAATGCTAGTTATGTTAATGTCATCAAAACATAGTATATTGTGTGCCATTACTCCTCCCACTTCAAATCAGTGATGGTTGTTTGACAATGATTAAATAGTATCAAAGAAAAGGCACTTGTATCCAGAGATGTCTCTGTATCCATCAGTTCCAACCTCTTTACTGACCATATATACCCTAGACATCCAACCATACTAAAGAGATGATCACCATAAAGCATTTCCTCATATTACCTACAAATACACACTAGTATTCCAAATCTAGACTAACAAATGAACAAATGGCAAGTTGCTTTCAACTACACATAAGTTCGGTGAATATAGATAACTCACTATCTCAGTTTAACTGTATAAAGAAGTAGCTATGCAACAAGTAAAGAAGATGCATGAGGTTAAACTTACAAAATATTTCTACATTTCCTAAAATAATAAAGGCATGTAACTTTTGCCTTTTTGACAGGGGTGTGTATTTAATATAATAATATGCATAAATGTACTCCTTATTAAATCAAGAAATTAGAGAGAAACAGAATTACTTATATACTGAAGGAAATTAATGAGTGCCCTAAATATCAAAATACTATATTTTTTTTATCTCTTATAAAATTGAATGAAATGCAACTTGCCATCATTTTTATTCATGCAACACTAAAATGGTGGGAGAATTGTTTTAAAAGAGCATGCAAGAATGTCATTTATTCATGGCAATGACAAATCTGTAACCTTCTATAATCTTCCATGGGCTAGACATTTTTCAGCATAAGATTAATTCATGTGACCCACCACATGAAAGGAGCAATTAATTGCACTTTAGAAACAAATGATTTTGAATTCTCTGCCATTTCTGACAATATATTGCATTAAAGGGCAAAATATATAAGATGTAATGATGCACACATTATTCTAAAAACTTGTTTTGTGCCCAAAAACGTAAATATTTCATGATATAATCCTGAAGTAATCCAAATTATTAGTCGCATAGTTCATTTCCTTCTGTTCGATCCTTCTAACTATTTATTTTGGGTCACAGGGGGAAAGGAACAGTCGCATACCACTCCAAAAAGAAGAGCACCAGAATAAATGATCCTACATCTTCCCCCAATCACTGCAAAGTGAATAAATACAGCAAGTCCATAACTGTGAGCTGAGAGAAACAATTATTATGATAGCTCGGAAACTCGAGACAGGTAAGAAGTTTCATCACTATATTATATTGTACCACTATGTTTGTGTTTAAAGCAAACTGTCAAACTGTCTCTCCTTTTTGAAAAAAAAAAAAAAAAGGCCGTAACTGTCAGTCTCCACTATTCAAGCAAACTTTCACCACAAACATCCATTCAAAGTCCACAGTTATAACTTTTATATGATACTCAATGTTTAAACTAATAAACAAGTGAAAAACCCAAACAAATCACTGGAACACCCTCCAAGCACGATCCAACAGGAAAAACATCCATCTGAAAAACATAAGTCAAAGCCTAAAAACTACCCAACACAGCATGGTTATCACTACCAAACATAAAACATCTGTTAACTGAGTGACAGAAATGAAATTAAACAAGGGATTTACCTGAGAAAAGCACCTCTGTGTTGAAGTATGTAACTGTAACTAGACAGTAATAATTGAATTTCTGAGCTTTTCACTAAAATGTTAGATCATATTAAATTCTCAAGTTTGATTAATACTTAAGTAACAAAATGTTAAAATATTTGTTAAATATGAAACCGTTTTTTAAAGAAATTAAATAAAGTTATTTGAAGGCTGATGCTTTGAGAGATTTTGTGATATTTACAGTTGTGGAATCAGTGTTTTGTTTCTTCTTTTTTTAAGTCAGACTATGAGTTCTTTTCTGAGGATCTTTTCAGAGAGTTGGAAGTCCAGTCTATATCTTCTGTGTTAGAAATAATGTCATTATTTTTGATGAAAGAAACTGCTTTCTCTAGGTTGTTAAAAAGTCTTGTTTCATTAACCAGATGGATTTTAATTCTAGCTGGATATATTATTCGTGTTTTGATATTATTTTGTTTGAGACGTTTAACAAAGGGCCAGCTTTTCTTTCTTATGTCCATAACTGTGGATGAATAATCACTGCCAAATTTGATTGCAAACTGTTTATACTTCAGGGAAACTTTCTTCCAGTTTTAAGGACAAGTTTGTTGTTTATATAAGAAAGAAACTTTACTACACTAGAGCTTGGTGAAGATATATATATATATATATATATATATATATATATATATATATATATATATATATATATATACTAAAGCTACTGGTTTACCTATGGCCCTGTGAGCCTTTCAGTACCATAGGAAAAGTCTTCTTGTAAGCCCAAAAATTCAGGAATCCAGGAATTTAAAAAAGTAATTATGCCCTCATCTTCTGTTTTCTTCGGTAGACCAAAAGGTCTGATATTATACCTTCTTTCATGATTCTCCAGATCATCAATTTTGTTAAGGAGCCAGGTATTTTGTTTGAGGAGAAAGTTTAAGATTCTTCTTCTTTCAGTCTTCCATCTATATCATTCACTGAGTTTTCTACATCGGAGTTTTTGGTCTGATGTTGCTGAATTATTTCCTTAGACATTAGTTTGTTTGAGGCAGCTTTCCCTGAGATTTTTCCAGGTTTTCTTGAAATCCATCCATTTTAAAAGGTAATTCTTGGAGAGTGGATATTACTAACTGTATATCTTTTCTCAAGGAGGCATCAGTAAATGAATGCTTTGAGCGGTTCATTTTAATTAATATGATAGCCTTCAAATAAATTTGACAGGAAAAATATAGCATTTTTCCACCAAGGCTGGAAAAAAGGAAAACTAGATTATAAATATATTTGATGGAAAATTCTTATGTAAAAGTAAATATTTTCCCATTTTTGAGAGTGACACTGCAGAGCTCTGAATATTTGTTGTCTTCAGCTGGCCATCTTGGCTCCACCCCCCCCCCAGTACTATCTTTCTGTGATAGTCTTTTGATGGTTCTTATTTTGCAAAACATTGCTATGTTTTTAGGATTTCTCTCAGTTGTATTCTGCTGTTCCAGTCCTCCTTTTACACTTTTAAAGTTTACTTCCAACCACAGCAAATAATAAAAGAAAGCTCTTACAACAATTTGCCTTTTTGTTCTAACGACTAACATAAGTACCTCATCTCTTCTTTCTGTGCCATCATGTGTGTGGATCTGAAGGTGTTATAAATGCTGCATTTCATTTGGTGATACAAGTCCATAGACTCAGACAGTAAGGACTGCATTAGTCAATGATGCATGAACTGGGGATATTACACTAATGTATACAGTTTTTTGTAGGAATAGAAATAAAAACTAAGGCATAGTATAATTTCAACAGTGCAGAGTCCTCTTTAATATATATAAAAATGCTTCAGACCACAGAAACCCATCTGTTCAATATACCTCCCTGAAGTCATCTGGTCAATAGATATTTTTAAAAACTGCTGCTTTGTCAAGCAGAAGTTCTGGTTTCCCTTGAGTTATACCAAGCCAAATGGTCATATAATTTAAGTAAGACATTAGGATTTCCCTAATGCTTCTCCCAGCATTATTTTGGCCAGTTTAAATATTTGTTGATGAAGTAAAAATTTCTTTCTAAAAGGTCCATGATTTGGGGGTCATTTCTAACTACCAACCATTGTATGTATTTATGTTCTAATCAAATATGTGTGTGTTTTCTTTGTATGCGCCATATTCTACCCATACTTTAAAAATAGGCTTATTGGCCTGACTACTATAAATTGTATGACTAGATACTGCATTTATCCTTGACCTTGTGGCCTAGATCATTACTAAAAAGAGTCTGCAGTGAAGCAGTTATCTTATCTAGTTAACAAAACTAAAAATCAAACCTGTCATTTAGGATTTTAGTTCCCTCCTCTGCAGATCCAATCCATTACAACTATATAAGCATCCATCTTTCCAAGTGAATCCCCAGTCCTCAAAATGACTTTATATCTTGCAGCTGCACCAGTTTTCAACCAAATGCTGAAACACATGGTGTGGTGTAATGAAACCTCACCCTTGATGCAAGCAGGCAGCACCCCAAGGAATGAATGAACCATTTTTAGACCCATATCTCTAAACAGCTTCAAATATACAACGATCACATGTGAAACACATTCCAAACAGTAAGTGACAAGATTTTATATTTTCATTCTAATCCCTTCTCAGAGTGTCTTTCAGCACAGATAGCTTAAATGAAGTCAGCTTTCCGACAGTCAGTAAACATTTATTTATGTCTCCTGTTTATATGTGGTAATATGTTGAATGTAGACATTTCAGAACTTAATATAATAAACAAAGAGACATTTATTTTAATAAGCTAAGAAACTATTCACTTTTATGAACTGGAACTCATCTTTATTTCAATATTCTTCAAGCCATTTTACAGATATGATGTCTTCAATTCAACTTTCTTAAATATGAAATGATGACTAATTGGAGGTTACTCTATGTTTTACATTTAAACTAAGAAGTTTTAGCCTTCCATGGGATCTTCTAGATCATATGCTGCTGGACCATTCCTTAAGAAATCATAAGCAGATGTTGCATTGCAACTACTGGACTTTTTTAAATTTGGAAATATATGCTGATATATCTTGAGCAGAAAGTCAAAGAACTTCATGATTCAGACGTTTTAATAAGTTATTAAAACTCTGTGGCTACTTGAACAGAAACACATAAATGTGAACTGAGCACAGAAAACAATTTCAGTAAACAAGAACTGTAAGATACAAGTTTAACATGGATACAGACTAAGTTTTATATCTTAGCTAAGTGTTTTAGTCTAAAATGAGTGCACAGTAGAGTGTTATAACATGAATATTGAAAACACTATGCATACTTCTTATGCTAAGAGCTCCCCGTATGGCTATTCTGATTTAGTACAGAAGGTATTTTTCTCATAACAGTATGGATTTTTTTCCAGAATTTGAAAACTTTATACAAAGTCTTTCATGTGAATAAACATACACCATTCCACAAAGAATATCTAGGGTGTATGATACATAGATCTGTAAATTTCACAGAATGTTTCTCATATTCCATAGCAATTGGAGGTACAAGCTCCTAATCTGCTCCACTCATGTGGATGTTTTTTACAATAATGATAGCAAACATGGGCATTTCTGCAGTGTTTAATGACTTCTATCCTGATTTCAAGGTCAATGACTAATACAATCTTGACTCTAGCTCTTATTTGATTTACATGACTTGTCATGCATAGGCCATGAGCCATAACCACAATATACAGCACACTTCCATCCGTCTTGTTACTCTGATGATGCATTAAGGTCATTTATTCATTTTGCATACAGACTTCATCACAATGTGCAGATCTTCTTGATTAGCTTTTTTTTAAAATGTGTTTATAATCTTAGTATTATCTGTGGAATGGTTGCTTCAAATTCAGTAGAAATAAGTTAAACATGCATCTTAGCTTCATGAAACAGGAATGCCTGTTTGAGACAAACTAAATGTCATTTGAAGTTAATTTCTGTAGTGAAACATGAGCATCAGCAGCTTAATTTCCACAGTCTCACCTTTTATTTTCCTCATGCCTTTCTTTTATATATATATATATATATATATATATATATATATATATATATACACACACACACACACACACACACACACACTCACACACACACACACACACACACACACACACACACACACACACACACACACACACACACACACACACACACAAACATCTCTGAGATGAAGTTAGATTACAAATAGAATGGAGAAAAAGTTAGGTAACAAAGTCCATTTCACTTCGAAAAGTTTGAAAACTCTACAAAGTGGACATAAGACCCATTAAGTAAAACTATAATTCCGGAAGCAGCATGTATACCAACATGTTATCTTATGTTTAAGTACCTGTTTCAAATATAAGCGTATTCGTAACAAACATCAATACACCAAATGAGCAATTATCAAAGCCAAAAGCCTGTTTTTAAGGAATGAGCCATCATACACTGACTATAGTCTATACCATGTAATTTCAGGGTATTCCCTAGGGAGAAAAGGTGCATTTGGTAGCAGTTTACTATTTACTTGACAATTGTCTCACTACTTTATTTCCATTTCCTATCTACATCCTGAGCTATGCCAGGGAAGACATCTATATGGTTTATGTTTTCATTATGGATATTCGGGGATGAGCTTGCTACAACAGTTTTGGCAGTATGGAATAACTTTGGTGAGGATCTATGACTTTAGGTCCCCAAAATTCAGACCCCTCTCTGGCACTTAATGCATATCTTTAAGAACAATATGACATAAACACGGAGATAGTTATTACATGATTTTTTTTTATTATAACCACATTAATGTGGCAGAATTACATCTTCAGTAGTCCACTGTTTAACGTATTCTGTATCAACTGGTACTTTGCTCATAACTTCTAACAGCAGTACTCGATCAGGCGTAGCCAAAGCTGTAAGGTTTTTCTGGAATAGCTAGTCTGTTCAGTGCATCAAGATGGTGTAAGCATGCTCTCAGTAGCACTGTGTGAGCTGTATCTTTGGTGGGCTAAGTTGTAGAACAGGACTTAAATTAAACTAAACTAAAACTGAACTAAATTAAAATAAAATTTAATTAAACTTATCATTGCTTTATTATCTATCTATATGTCAAAAACATGGCCACATAGATATTTATGAAATCTTTGGATTCTGTAAATGATGGATAATCCTTACTTTTCTAGTTGTGAATATGTTTTCCCTTTACCAGTATCAGTATTTAAGACTTAAAACTATTGTTTCACTATCATTAGATATTAAATGTTTAAAAGTATAGCTCCCGCATCATGCCTGTCACATAATAGTGACAAGCACACTATCATATTGTAATAACACTTTTAACTTTTGAAAAACTATATCCTGGAATTTCCCATACTCACACTATATGTTTGATTAACAAAATGAAGCAACGTTTTTTTTTCAAGTTGCTGAATTTGCTCTGAGCCTGTTATAATAATTAAATAAACCCACATATCCTTTCCGCTCAATAACAATTGAAGACAACTGGCCTTCCACTGCTGCAACAAGTAAACCATGCACATTTACTGTACTTCCAAAGTAATATAGCTGTGTAAAAAAAAAAAAAAAAAAAAAAACATCCAGATTGCCTATAGCCCTCAAGGTTTCCTTTAAGGTCTGCAGCACAGAAATTCAGATAACATCTGTACAAACTGCAACGTGACATGCCTTATAAAAAAAATGTTCTACATTCCTCTGAAATATAAGATTTGTTGATACCATAGAAGATGAACAGTAGTATGCAAATATTTTTATGTTCATTTATTGATTAGGACTCATCATCTAACAACTGTGTGATGATTAGCATATTATTTTGATGAATTCTGTTCCACGGCCATCAGTGCAAATAGTCTGTTTTATGCATTTGTTTACATGTAATCCCAATGTACATGAGAATCATTTTCCAGGGAAAGCCTGGGAGAGCTACCGAGATGAGTGATTTGTTCAGATTCACTCAGTAGGTAAATGGATGAGAAAGGGATCAAACCCTGTACCCTGGACTAAATGAATATGACATATGATTAACTAATGTTTCATGTAAACATTCGCATCAGCAGCCCACAGTATTTTTATAAGTGGTTATACATTTATAAAGTATCGCAAAACTCTGTTACTGTGTATTTTACTTTGTTCATAGTGACACTGTGCCTAGTATCAGAGTCAAGAGTTCACAGGTTTCCCTTCTGTCTTTATTTCCACAGGGAATTAATTAACTGTCAACATATTTGCCTCTTGTAAACTGTACAAAAGAAATGTTTGCTTTGGATTCCTCATTTTGCTTCTTCAGCATGAATATTACATAAGCAATGACCACTAAGTGATTAGCTTCATTCAGTTCAACAAATGCTTTCTTACATTTCTTTTCTTTATTTCTAGAATATTTTATTGTGTGTTCAATTCTGCCATACATAAGTCATTTTTCTAAACTGAATTGTCATGCAGTGGAGGTGTGCTGTTCTCCAAGAAATGTTTAACAGTCATTAGCTTTGTTTTCTTCCTTTTTATTGAGTACACACCCTTTGTAGTTCTGGTCTTAAACACTATCCCCTGGATTTACTAATCTTCCATGCAGAACTAACTTAGTCCTGGACGGAAGTGACCATTTAGGTGCAGGACAACAGCACGCCATGCATATTAATGATGTGAGCTGCCCGAGCTCCTAGGCTTACACGGAGCATATAAGAGTGCAGGGGGCATGTCTGAGAGCAGTGCTCTCAGAATAAACATGCCTCCGTAATGTAGAACAGCAGAAAGGGGTATGCAATGAGCAAGACCGCTCACAGGTGACCGCATATCCCCACCAACAGTCCCCCTTGTGTATAACAGTAACAGAATGTAGAAATAAAATGAAGCGACCCTTTTTTTCTTTAAAAATCCGATTACAGCTAAGCGTAGGTGCGTGGGTGTGCCCATCGCTTAGCTATGGTTAAATCAGCTTAAAAGTCTGAAGAGGATAATAAGGAAGATATATGCAAATGAAGCAGCAAAACAATAGTGGAGTGGGCAGAGCATTCGCTTTACGAGCAGGCATTCCCGGTTCAATTCTTACTGCAGCAAATTCCATTTTACATTGCAAAGCATGTTATAACCAATATTTTTGTTGCATAACCCACTAAATAACAGATATTCATGAATTGGAGTACTGCAGTAAATTCACATGTGAGGTGTCAGTGTCATAATGAATAAGGCACTAGTAAGCAGGTGTAAGCACAAATAGGCAGTAGTAAGCATATTTAAGCACTAGTAAGCGGCCTTAAGCCCGTTTGCACCACAGTAAGCAATGTCTACACTGGCTAAGCAATTCTAAAGCTAACGCTCTGTAAGCAGATATAACGGCAAGTTAGCAGTGCTTATCATAGCGCAAACCCACTTACAACTGCTCAAAAGTGCCTTAATCACTCTGTATCCAACAGCCCTTGTTCGGGCCATTAACAAAATAAATAGCCATGCAGGTCTCGAACCCAGGACACTATACACCATAGTCCCAGTAGTTATCCACCAAGCCATCACAGAAGTACAGAAGAATGAGGTAGTAGCAAACAAGTCCTCACCATAGTATAACCAAACTGAACCTATGAAAGGCATCAGTATGCAGTCATATGTGCCATAACCAACTACATAACATAAATACATGAACTGGAGTACAGCAGTAAGCCCAGACGTGAGGTATAATTGCAAAAGAGTGTTGAAGTCCCCAATAAAACACAAGGACCCCACAGAGTGTACGTGCACATCAATCAGGGATACCAGGCATACCAAAAAAGGCATTATAATGAAGGTCTAATGTAAGCAATGCTAAGCATTGCACAGGCCAGCTTAGGAGGTGTGAGTAATGTGTAGACAAGCTAACGCTTTGTGTTCAATAGTATACCCCTTAAACAATGCCATCCTTAGGTAAGCAAGTTTGCCCATAGCTTAGCCTTTTCAGAACCGACCAATCATGGAAAAGTGCGGGAAATCAGCCCTACTTAAACCCAAGAGGTGGGAATACATCTCATAACTGGTTGTAGCTTCCCCTTGCAGGCACTATGGCAGTAAGGGGAGAAGGAGGGCACTTCCGGGCGCAGCGCTGGTGCATTCAGGAGTCCAAGGACATAGCAGGACTCCTAGTTAAAGACCATGCACAGGGACTGCTCCGGGGCCAGTACCAGGGCTCCCAGTATAAGGCAGAGGCCTGGGACCGTCTCACCCATGACCTCACCAGTGCCACTGGCATACCCCAAACTGGTGAGCAGGTCAGGCACTACTATGCCAACTTGAAGCATTGGAAGGGGGACCTGTTGGAGGAGGGGCTCCATGAGGCTAGAGCATCAGGGGATGTTCCATGCATGTGTAAGTATCGCGCCAGTATGTGTGTAATAATTGCCAGCTCAGGTATATCATGGATAGGTATGGCCCAATATTCCACTTATGTCCCCTACAGCTGCAATGGAGTGGGCCGAGAACCAGGAGGCCCACATCAGCCACCTGGCCAGGTTGCAACACGAGGCAGGTCAGTAATACTCATGTTTTTACTGTCATAGGAAATAAAAATAAAAGTAGTAGTAAATTAATTGCTAGTATAAAACATGTATTGTTCAAGGCAAGTACTGTATACAATAGATAATATGGCAGGAAGAGTCTCATATTGTTTGTATGTCAATAAAAGTGGGATATCCAGACAAAGCAGGTATAACTGCTGGACTGCATGTGTATATTCTGGTATCATATGGTAATGTAGATTTGCAATCATGTAATAGTACTGTTGCATTAAGCACTGTTACCCACACCATGCACCATAAATTGAATGTGTAGGAATGCCAGTATATGACAGGTGTAATCCCCATAGGCCATTTAGTACAACTGAGAGACACATAGGCAGTAAACAGGGAAAATGCAGACAACAGAAACCGAATAGCACATGCAACTGAGATGTGAACTGTTGTTTTTTTAGCACACACAGCCATAGTTCGAATTCTGCCAGTGGTAGTATTCTGCATACAGAATCATACCCCACAACTGTACAGATATGTCATGAATGTCTATCAAAGTGGCCCATATCTATTGCCTATCAACCTGTCCCCCTGGGAAATCAGTGGAATGATCCCAGACTTATAGGAAGCAAACAGGAAATACAACTGATTGACACACATCTATGACAACAAACCTGGCACAACTCCCCAATACCTTATGTGACAAAGAAGCCACGTATGTCCCATTTACACCCCAACTTGTTAAGCTGTGGTCAGAGTGTGTACAGTAACAGAGTGAGATGTATGTGCTAATAAACATTCCTCCCACGGGTCTGTCAGATACCAACACTGTGCCCAGAAATACAAGAATGATATGCAGTTGCTCTGAATAATGAGGTATTACACATCACTGTCACCCATGCTGTCTTACAACATAAAACTGTCTAGGAAATCTGTATAAGAGTGTTGTTATACAAGGTCAGAATGCATAAGCACAGGTGATTAATAAGACAGAAAGCAGATTGGAGATATACAGCAATATCAATATAGCAGACACAACTGTGATGGACAATGTTTAAGTTGCAGCAGACACAGCCATGATCTGAATCCTGGGAGTAGAATTAGACTGCATACAGATTCATGCCCCACAACTGTACAGATGAGGCCAGATTGTCCAGTATATGTGCCCATATATGCTCCCTGTCCCCCTGTCATCCCTGGTAAGTCTGTGGGATGATACCAGATGTGTAGCCAGAAAACAGGGAATACAAGTGATTGTCAGCCATCATGAAAATGCACCTGTCACTGTAGCAACCCTCGAAACTGTTAGGAGAGTAATATTTCAAGTTTGTCCTATCTACACTCCCATGTTGTCAAGCTTTGACCAGTGTGTGTACAGTAACAGAGTGAGATGTATGTACACATAATACTAATGTGTAATCTGGAACGTTGTGTGGCAACAGTCAGGTAGTGCTAACAAACATTGCTCCCACAGGTATGTTGGATATGAACACTGTACTGAGAAAGACAGACCAATATAACCTGCACTGGTACTGTCCACCCTGGTATTGTAGGGGACTGTGAGTGTTGCAGTTTCTCTGAATAATAAAGTATCACTAGTCACTGTCACCCACACTGGGATACATAATATAACTGTGTAGTAAAGCATGTATATGTGTGTGTCAGGTCAGCAAAGGTGGAAGAGGGCAATATTCTAGATATGCCCAGGCACAACAGCATCTGGTCAACACATGGCCAGAGTCTGTGCAGAAAGAATTGGATAGCATAGTGCAAAACATCAACCCAGAATCCGGGCATATGTATACAAAGAGTTAGTTAGAGTTAGTTGACTTTTACCAAATAATGTAAAACAAAACCAGACACCATAAAACCAAAGTAACCCTAACTATATATACTAACACCAGGATTGCACTACAGTGGGAAAAAGGACATATATCATTGAACTGCTTTAGATTACTACTTGTCAGTGAAATGAGTTTTAGGTGAAATGAACTTTAGGTGATTTGGTCTTGGTGAAATGAGTTTTAGGTGAAGTAATACCTACCCACATATATATATATATATATATATATATATATATATATATATATATATATATATATATATATATATACATACATATACATATATATATATATATGGTTCTGGGTTACAACATCGACAACCCAAATGACAGACAGAAATGTCAGTGTAACGAAAATACCAACAACTTACGTAACGGAGGAGAAATAGTTACATGTGGTAGCGTAATTAAAAGGAAATACTCTGCGCTGCTATGACATTTCCGGCTTTTTCAGTTGTCGATTTTGTACTCCTCCGTTACCTCCCACATGGTAGCATGCTTGCCTACTGTCATACACTACAATGTACACGATTCGTATTTACGTGTTACACTGAAGTGACACTCTAACTAACTATATTATTGTGGTTATTACGACATTCTCTGCTATCCAAGTCCTTAACTGTCAATAAAGTAAGTTGTCGGTATTTTCATTACACTGACATTTCTGTCGGTCATTTGGGTTGTCGATGTTGTAACCCAGAACCATATATATATATATATATATATATATATATATATATATATATATATATATATATATATAGATATACATGTGACTACACATACACATGCAAAGATATGTACAGTACGTTACATATGTAGGAGGTGCACACAATATGGAACAGCCACTATGCCTACAGTTAACACCTTAACAACTGGACACTGTATGCGCCACCCATACAAATGACAATCATTGTCTGCAACATATACCCACAGAGAGGTCATTGGAAAAAACACCACACACATGTTTGCAGAAATGGAAAACCTTTATTTGTGTACTATTACAGTTTTATATGCCATATCATATAGCTGTTCAGACACTGACATCCATATAAACAGAGTAATGCAACCGTGAAACAGTTATACTAAAACAGTAGACTGGAAAGGTTCACAACTGTTGCTGTCCAGGCCAAGCCCTTCAAATTGTACAATAGTAAAGACAGACTTGGCCACAGGTTACCAAACAATAGGTAATACAGGTGTATAGCTCAGCAGTCTCTATCTACACTCTGTACAAAATCACTATGTGGTAAAGACTTCAGTTGACCAAATGGGATGTAACTGTTACATAACAAGGCATAATTGACACCATCACAAGCAGACTGACAAACAGAACAGTCTGTATAGCAGGAGGCAGTAGGCCTGCATTAACCCAATTTATGTAAGCAATGTAAATATAGGTAAAGTATACGGTACTGTACATCCCGATACCTTAAGGCAGCTCACCCTGATACCCCCACATTTCGTAACAGCCTAGGTCATTTAGGGTGCATTACCACCCCCCAGACTCAATAATACAGGGCCATATACCACTGTTAAATACACTGGCCTCTGGAATGCATAAGGGCACATATGTATTGTGTAGGTAAAACCTACACATATATGGCCCCAACCCCACCGTATGTGTGGGGGAATACAACAGCAGTGGACTGATGGCAGCAATGGCAGTGTGATATACTCACAGACCACTGCAGAACAACCCCTAACAGCATGTCGTATGTGCAAAGCTTGGCTTGTAGGTGGAGGGCAGAGGCTGGAACACAGGCCCATATGTGGAAAACTGTTGCCATACACTAAGCAAGTCACTGGTGTTACAGGATAGTCTGCAACATACCCTTAGTTAGAGAATTGAGGTTAGAAACATAAATGGATGTAGCCACGTACTGATAGCACTCAACACACACACTGCCGGTGAAATATCTGACACAGGACCTGTGTAGTGGACAGACAAAACATGATAGGCACACCTCTGGCCACCAAGAGGATAGGGCCACAGTTGAGAGCTAGGCAGACAGACTGCATTCCAAGGTAAACTAGTATGTTCACACACACACCCTGTAACACCAGTACTATACAAAGCATAACACAACTCTACTCACACTCTGTAGTTCTGGAACCTCCTACAAATATGTAGCTGGCCTGAGTGTGCCAGTTCTCATGTTAGAGGTATTGCTACCTGCTGTCTGTAACACTGATGCCCACACACAGGAAGGATGTCCATCACACAGGAAAGGTAAAGGGACCACACCCACATGATGTAGGGATTTATAGTAGGTGGTTCCATGACAGTGGTAACTGGAAGTACTACACAGCAAGCTGCATGCAGTTAGCAAGTCTAGGACACTGATTGGTGCAGAGGCCATCACCTGATCAAGTGAATTCCCTACTAAAGCCAAGCTGCAATCTATTCAAAGCAGCTCAAACCATTTGAGAGAGAGAGAGAGAGAGAGAGAGAGAGATAGAAAGAAAGAGAGAGAGAGATAGAGAAAGAGAGAGAGAGAGAAGAAAGAAAAAAAAAATAAAGCCCATCAAACTAACAGCTGAAGACGCAGGCATTTAGCCAGCTGCCATTCATAAAGACATCATTCCCACCACAGGTATGTGAAGTATATGTACATGTATTAGAATGTAGTACCTGGTCCATCATAATGGGATAGATGATGTAGAATGAGTTATATGTGCCATCAGGTGATGATGTTCAACTGAACAACTGCTATGGACAATAGTGTCTGTCCCTGTGGGTAGTGGGCCATAGCTGTTAACTGTGCAGGTCAGCACTGACAAGACAAGATGTAAGCCATCATAGTGTGTGTTGTGTAATGGGAAGTATGTATATTATGTGGCCAATAGCTGATGGTGAAAGTAATGCCGTTATGATGGACATGTGGGAGCCATGGCCATCCACTGGCAGGATACTCAGGTGAATCTGTAATATAGCATGCCAAAATGCCACAGGTGTGTAATACAGTTATCTACAATCAGGTCCCACATGTATCCCACTAATGTCAGGCAGTGTCCATATGTGGTACCTGTCTGTGTTGTAGCAGCTACGCAGGAAGGTGTTGTGAGATTGTGGAGCTGATGTCTGAATGTACCCCACATATAGGTATGCATATGTGTACATATGTCACATATATAAGGATATATATGCATATCAGCATGTATGTCCAGAAATATACATATACCCATGTGTAGACATATATATATGTGTACATATATATGACATCACATATATCTACACAAATATAGATATATACAAACACACACACAAACATATATGTATGTAAAGACATGTCCCCCATATCACTACCACAGTGATGTGTGCTATGTGTGAGGCAGCAGCACACATAGCAATACACACAGATATCTACAGCTGCCAGTGTGTGCACCATGGACAGGTATGTCACGTTAGTCCCTTGTTGGCACCACATTGCCCCCATCTATGAAGTATACAGTGGGAATATGGGGAAGTATAAGAGGTATACATGTGGAGGTGGTCAGGATTGATAGATATAGAGGACAGTCTACAGGGGTGGTATGTGACACATGGTGGGTAAACACCATGGATGGTGTGTGTGGTCTATGATGTTGACGCCCTATGGTCCCCAATTTGGGCACAATGGGAACAAGCCTCCCACCCACTGCTACTCACAACAGCTGGCCATGTCCTGAAGATGCCTGGTCTGGAGGCTGAGCAGGAGGAGCATGTTGGCCATGTGAATGTGTATTGGGTGCCTCAGACTGTTGTAACACATCCCTCATGTGTCTGTGGAGCTCAGTATGGAACAGACCCTAGACCTGAGCTCAGGGGACAGGAATATGTCTGTGTGTGCCCTGAGGGTGGGGGGCCAACATCCCCTGGGTGGTTCCACCTGATGGTATTGCTGTAACAGTACATGCGGAGGCCCCAGGTTGGGACACACATGTGATGTGGCCAGGTATCATGGGCAGATGGGTGTGGAGAGGTGGATCAGCTGGCCAATGGAACATATACATGTTATTGTGTCACTGTTATAGAACATTTGTTGGTAGTAATAGTCTACATAATCCCGGTACATGTCCAACAGCATGCAGAGATATCTCCAATAACGCAGACTGTCAGATGTACAGCAATCTCAGAGCAGCCATACCACTGGTATACATGTAACCATAGTAGCCCTGACAAAGGCATGCAGATGAATAGTCTGTAACAGGCCAGCAATGATAGTGTCCATACAGGGGACATGGCTACAATCACATAGCAGAAGGTGTGGTACAATACAAAGTCTTTCCAAATGGTAGTTAAGTTGTAGCCATAGCTAATGAGTTGTGTGTACAGTCTGTTGAAGCTGATATGGTGGGGGTGACAGAGATGTGTATTACGAACTGTGGTAACCTTGCCGTATGAGTTGCTCAGACCTGTTTCCATCTTTATGTCTTTCAGCCAAGGTGGCACATGCATGGGTTGCCCACCTTTTCCAATGCTAATAATGAAGTGTTGATAGCACACATAATCCAGCACTATCCACTGCTGTTTGGCAGGCACGCTCATGAGCAGCAGGAGTGGACCGCCCTGTGGAATAGCCTAGTCCACAGGGTCAATGATGTGGGACTGCACAACTGCAGTTATGAACAGGTCCGGCATCATAGTACTGACCTGCTTTGTAATGCCCATCAGTGTGCTGCTGCAGTATGGGGGTATCACCTCACCACAGTGGGGGCCATGCCATCCATCCCCCCGACATGTGTGGAGGAGCTCCTGTCCAGCCTCGTGGCACCTGCCTGACTGGACCATCAACAACCACTGGATACCTTTGTGGAGGTGGGTGTCACCCACACATTGGCCGAGGAGCATGCAGGTAAGGGCACAGGGCACATCGGTAGACCATTGTTGTGTAAACATCCACATTGGTACAGGTAGATCATGCAGATCTCACATGTCATCGATATATTGTGTTGCTGCATTGTAGTGACAAAAAGATGTCCAGATGTGGTAGTATTGTCGGAATTTACCGTTGATGTATGATAGTACTGCACCCAGTCTGTAGCAGTGCCACAGGTGTGTCCACTGACATTGCCTCTCTCACCCTCTTATGTAGGTCCCTCCAGGATAATAATAAGGCAGCAGCCTGTAGCTGGTGAGCATGTTTTATGTAGATGCATGCCAACACACCAGGCATGTAATGGCAATGGTATATTCCATGCACACATCTAACACACCTAGCCTGAATGCATGCCGTACATGTGCATGTATTGTTGCCGTGAAATGCACGGTCTCACAGGGGCGACTGTGATGGGGTATTGGAAGGGTATGTCACACACATGCATTATAACTAACATCTTGTCATTGATGAATGTGTCCACTGGGAGTAACATTCTGTTGGTAGACATGGCCTAAAGTAGTGACATGTTCTGAACAACACCCATATACAGTGCAACGCCAGTAGGACAATGCCAACTGCTGCAGAAATACACTATGGCATAAGGCATTACAGTAGTCCACATTATCAGCTTCTAGGCTGCAACATGTGGTGTTCAGTGTATGGGACATTGCAAAGTGACACAAATGTGTAGGGCTTACCTGTCTTGCATCTGCATAAAAACTGAGGGGGGGGGGGTCTCAGCATGACACACCAGTGCACTACAGCAGGGATCCTAAGGATGGTAGGAATGGCTCTATCTGCACATAGGCAGACTCAGGACCTGTGGCAGCCATAACCTTACCCACACAGCAATAGTGATGGCATTGTGTGAACACCATGGGATGTGCACATGAGTAGACCTTGCAATCATGCAGAATAGGGGGACATGTGTAAGGCAGACTGAACATACAGTGGCAAATGTAGATGGCCCATGCTGGTATACCCCTGCCATGAGCAGTGACTGCTGTAGTACACACAACAAGAGGTGTGATAAACCGTCATGATAAGGGTGTGCACACATATGCCCACATGGTATGCATGCATTGTGGTCAGCAGCCACACACCTAACACAATCTGTAGACACTACATGTGAAATTACAAGACATATGTTACATACTGGGCTTGTATACTGCTATGATATGCGATGATGTGTTCCCATGGCAGATCAAGGATGTGTGTTTAAAATCAATAAAGATGTGAATACCCCCCACATAGCCACTGTATGATCTGATGGTTGTGTAAGAGTATTGCAGTGGTCTTACATGGTTTGTTGATGTTGACAGCTGTAAATCAGGCATCAGGCATTCACCAATGACAACAGTCCACATATCATCCAAGGTATGTGTTGCTGAAAAACATAGGAGCTGTGAGAAGTAAAGCTGACATAAATGACATATTCCACAATGGGTTGTACACCTGTGATTTGTGGTGAAAAGTACATGGCAGGGTGCAGAACAGGTGAACAGCATTACTGTGTACATGGATGCAGTGGTATCCAGGGGAAGGGGCATCACCTAGTGACACAGCACATGCATCACACACATGTATACTATTGCTAGCATGGATTGACTATAGCTGAACTGCATGCTGTTCTGTACCATATGTTCTGCATGTTGGCAGATAGGTAATAGGAGGACTGTGTGTACTATCATTGTGCAACCTTACCTGTATGTGTGTGTGTGTGTGTGTGTGTGTGTGTGTGTGTGTGTGTATGTGCATCCTGGTGGTTAGTTAGTTTGCCTGCAGGGTCACTCTGGTGAAGTGGAGGGAGGTAGATGCATGTATGATGCGTGTGTGCATGTGTGTGTTTGTGTGTGTGGCCATGTATGCACGTGTGTAATTGTTGGGTGTTCATACGGCTGTACTCCCCCTTTGGGACCATGCAGTACATGGACATGGACTGCCACATTACACACTAGTAATACCTGTCATGCGTGTAATAACAGGACAGCAAATAGTATAATATGGTCTGTTGCATAAAACAGGAATCCAGAGGGAAGGTAGACTCCAGGTACACACTTAATATTGCAGTCAGCAGAGAGGTCACCTACAACCCACATATGCAGCTCTACAGATGCATAGGGGAAGTAATAATCAACACCAGGGAGTGCATCCAAATATTACAGGTGTCACATGATGGGCTGACAGAGCAGCGTATCTGGCATGTAATGAGCATTGCATACACATGACACACCAGTGGGAGGTATTATGGATACAACATAGTAGCCCACACATATAGGGGCCATGCACATTATTTCCGGGCATACAAAGGGTGCATACTGAATGACAGCAGTGAGGCCATGTAAATTCACTACACACAGATCAGGCAGGTAAAGTAGCAACAGGCCTTGTGTTTTGGCTGCTTGTGTGGGAATTTAAAGGACTGTGATGTTAATGAGTGGTATCAATGTGTGTATGTTAGCAAGTGTGATTCAGGATGGGGTAACACATGGACTTATACGTGGGACTGTCTGTAAAGCCATGGACAGGTAGGTATTATGAAGGTGTATGTGTGTGCGTGTGTGTGTGTGTGTGTGTGTGTGTGTGTGTGTGTGTGTGTGTGTGTGTGTGTGTCTGTGTACTGTTAGGCAATGCTGTATAGGTGTTAAAGTGTGTTTATTGTTTTCCCCCACAGGTGGCGAGGTGGGTCAGGGTCCCTTCTGCATGCAATCTGATGTAGGTACCAATACAGACATCGATGATGATGATGATAATAATGTTGAGGCACAGGTGGGGTTGTCAGGGGCCGACACTGCACCAACATTTGACATCCCCCTTTTAGCCACCCCACCCCCGCACACAGTTTCAGTGCCTATACGCACCCCATCACCAGTGGCCATAGCAGAGAAACAGCTGGTGTTCAGTGGCAGTGCACAGGAAAGTGTGATAACCATGCCTACTGTGCCCGGTCGCAGTAGTCATAGGCAGATGGCTGGCAGGCTGCCACATAGGCAGATGTCCGAGGGTGCTCGTGGTAGGGCCACTGGACATTATGCCCCTGGCAGAGATGACACAGTTGCTACCAGCAGAAGCATGTTTCAGCTGTAATGGCAGTGCAGGCATGTATTGAGCGTTACACCAGACAGACCCTTAGGCTGCAGAGGGCTGCTCTCGCATCTTTAAGTGACAACCTCTGTGACTGTTGGGTGCCATCTGTGCTTATACCGAGCACACGTTTAGATGGCATGATGAGATGATGGCCCTCATCGGCCATGGTGTGTCCCTGCTTCAACGTGTGGAGGGTATGCGGCAACACCCGTGTGGATATAGGCCAGCAACACCAACAGCTGGCAGTCAACATGGATGTACTAGGACACCAAGGGGCTCCTGTAGTGGCAGTAGCAGCCCTGGCAGTGCAGGGGTTGTGCTGTCCACACCACACCACAGCAGACCATGTGCAAGTGGTCCTGGCCAGTCCCAGGAAGGACCTGGTACCAGCAGACAAATGTCATCAGCAGGTGAGAGTAGCACATTGTGGCTTGTACCTGGATGTGCCCACGGAACCCCTGGCAGGCACAGTCCATGTGTCCATGGCCGGAGGCAGTGAACTGCACACCCTGCCAGGTATGGTCTGCAGCTGTCCATAAACACCTGTGTAGGGCAGCCACATGGCGGAACTGTGCGCATGCATACCCACACACTATGCAAACACACCTAGGGCAACCCATACCTACACACACCACATCACCTCAGCCAGCTCCCCAGAGTACACCCCTCACCCACACACTTGGTGTCAAATGTATGGCCAACCCTCGGCCTCTGGCAAACCAACACCACACCATGTGCATATGATGTTACCTGTACCCCATCCCTGTTATCCATATCATCGATGCAGGGACAGGCTGATATGGTTCTGATGCACACAGTGACTGTACAACAGTGTACCACAGTCCTGCAGTGTAACATGTTGTAGGGAGTAGTGTGTGAGGCATATTTAGCAGGTAGTGTAGCCGTCCAACAATGATGCATTATAGCTGTTAGTAACACTGGTTGATTGCGGTCTCTATTATGTTATACATGTGTGTTGTAGGTGTGCATGTGTCAGCACGAGGATGGTCTGCGGTCATATTGCACAGTGGGGTATGTCACTGTGCTGACACCATGGCTGTGACATATCTGGGGTACAGTCAAACACATTTCACAGGTTACTATACTGGTTATTGCCTGTGCCACATGGACAGGTTTCCCGCTGAGGCATGTATACCCTGCAACCTGATGTAGACCCATCCACATACATGCACACTGTAACTTGCCAACACTGGGACTAGACCCCTACCTAGCTATGTCATGATACTGATGTGTGTGGCTTACATCGCACACACCACACAGTGATGAGGGTGAGGTGTGTCCCAAGTTACATGGTACATGCAGAAGATCCCCCGGCATGTACAGTATGCTAATGGGAGATGTAATGGGTATATTTGGATGATACATAGTGTGACATACTGTCATATGCACATTTACAGACACATAACAGCCAGACACACATCTAAGATACCAGGGCCTATCGCTGCTAACTACCTTGACCTTGTCTCCAATGTGTTATATGGAGGCTGCACACATCACATGCATAACTGGCTTGGATTGTGGTAACAGTTATCTGTATGACTGATGGTGACAGTGGTAACCATAATGTGGTACACGGGACATATACCTGGTGTACCTTGGTGTAATAACAGTGTACACAGCACCCACATCCCCCACTGGATATTGTACTCCCTGAAACAGATGATGACATTCTGCAATACCCACCATCACACATTGGCCACAATTGCGATACAACCCATAGTATACCCCAACACTGGTACTACAGGAATATGCATCTCATGCACACGCCACATGCGTAGTAGGGTGTCAATCAAGTGTAGGTTGTCTATACATATCCCAGCTGGATACCTGCCATTTGTACATCTGTACAGGGACTGACAGTCATCAGCTTGGCAAGTAGCTATGCAGTAGCATGAGTGCATTGACAGACCAGTAAGTGGTATATACTGTGACACAGTTCACACACCAGGGTTACAATAGGGAGGCATCTGTGTCCAGCCATGCTCGCAGGTGTGCCTGTTGTCAGTACTATATTAAGCACTCTGATCTTGCCTTGGTTAGCACTGTCAGCAGTAGTACTGCCATGATACACTACATGCCAGTGTGACAGCATGTAGCCTGGGCTACTACACATGTATGTCACACATTCACATGGATAACAGTGCTGTACAGGCCTCATATATGTCTGTGTCCCACACATGACATTCACACCCCTTGCTACTGTAATGACAGCACATAGGTGCATGTATTGTACATGGCATTACATACACTTATTACAGATTATCAGACTGGGTTGTGTGTCCTGGTTAGCAGGGCTAAGCTATGCTTAGCAAGTATCAACATTGCTGCAATATAACAGCTAAGCTGATTTGCGCACTGGTAAGCACTGCCTACACTATGTAAGTGCCTGTACATTTACCCATAGCTTAGCACCGCTTAGCTTTGCGCAAACCCGCTTAAAGCTGATCAAAACTGCCTTCACCACTCTGTATCTGACAGTCCTTGTTCTGCCCAATAACAAAATGAACAGCACTTGCAGGTCTTGAACCCAGGACTCTTTACACTGAAGTCACAGCACTTAACCACTATGCCATGACCACTGTGGAGACAGCTGTTGTTTTACCGATATAGCTGTCAATACACATATTGAATAGTATTGTACAGTTGCCTTCAGTTCCTAATCTGTGTAGTCCTTGTTATTAATATGACTGTTGCATTACGTGTGTTATTTTATGATTATGTGCACATAGCAGATACATACGGTGAGATACATGTGGGAGGGTATACACAACTGTGACGTTTATTCATGACAGGAATATGGTTGTATACATATCATAGGTGTATATATGTCTACATGTACATACACATGTATACTCATACATATGTCTGTATACACATTTGTATAGTGCTACATATATATGGCCATGTGTACATCTCTTTGTATGTACATATGTATACATTTATATACATGTATGTATAACTACATATGTGTATATATATATGTATATGTATGTGTACACACAGATGTATGTGTATATAGCTATATATGTATGCACATCTATGTGTACAGATATGCCTAGTTATTTTGGTATATATATATATATATATATATATATATATATATATATATATATATATATATATATATATATATATCAAACTATATGTGCATACATATATATTCTGATATACCTACTACTGTCAACATATCTGTAGATATCCATACGTATATGTAAATATGTATCACTATCTGTATATGTGTAGATATATATATTGCTCTGTATATGTATATATCTGGGTGTGTATCTATATATATATATATATATATATATATATATATATATATATATATATATATATATATGTACATAAACATACACATCTATATATGTCGATATGTATATGTGCAATTATATATATATATAATATCTGGATAATTATATGCACATATATTTTCACCATATTTTCTGAACATGGAGTATGGCCTTACCCCAGCCCCTGTAGTCCCAACTTTGTAGTGCAAGGGGATGTCAGGTATGTATAGCAGGTATATTAGTAGACTATTGCTACTGTAATTGGGATTGTCCTCACAGACATGGTGTGTGAGAGGTCACATCTGCTTTTCACTTGTGTGCCATTGGCTACTGACAGACATCCTGAGGACATCATAGTACAGTACCGCTACTAGCTCATAATGCCCTTGTGGGCTGCAGCAGAGATATTGGCCAATATATGTGGACATTCTGACACACTTTGTACAGTCCAGAGGTATACACAGAACCCCTTAGTACAAAACATGTGGACCATGCCTGACAATATGGATGTTTTACAGCCAGGTAGATGGGTATAACACATAACGACTGGTATACATTTGCCACCATAGGTTAAGCATTCCCACACCCCTGTCTGTCCTGACACATAATAACCGCTGGTACAGAAATGCCGTGGCCACATACTACCCACTAGATATTGACATGCATCCTTACAGCATCCCACTGCTCTGTCTGACATACATGACTGTTAAGGTAGGCCTGGCAGCAGTATATCTGGCAAGTATGTGGACATGACACCTCACAGGGTAAGTACACTAAGCTGCTAGGCATGTAACAATACACTGTGCAGGCTACAAGCAGACTGGCTCAACACTGACCTACATCTGCTATGGGGGAATAGACATGTACCTGTATATATATATAGCAGGCTCTACAGGCATGTCATAGAACAGGGTAAGATACACCCATGTGAAAGTGTGTAACCACAACCAATGTGAACACATCCACAGCCACATATGGTAAGCTAGCATAATATTACAGTTTATGGACTATCTGTTCAACTCCATCCTCATATATGCCATTCACAGACTAACCCTACATATACTGGGCTGCTACACAGTTTGGTCTGATGCCTGTCTGTGGTATGGGACATGTGTGTGTGTATGGCCCTAAAACATGTAAGCCAATATGGTAACATACAGTGGAGCAGCATGTAACATCAGATAGGGTGGGACCTAAAACAATGACATCTACCACAGTCTGTACACAGGCCAAAGTACATATTAATGATGCACACACTGTTGACATTCACCATAAGTACACAAACCTCAGTACTGTACAACCAACTACTGAATGTCCAGGTTATGTCATCAAATATAACCCCTACTGTACATAACATGTGTAGCAATCTGATATCTCACTGGCTTGTTATCAGATATGATGACACTAATTATGGTGTACAGCACATATGCACCTCTTAATGCATGACATATGTACAAAGGTTGACAAAGTTGTGGCTGGAAGCACATACACAGGGCCAATATTGACATGTTGCTGTGATAACCTCATACATTTATTGTTGTAACAGGGTTTGTTGCAACATATGTCCTATGAGGGATATGAAGTCAGTAACTGTCATGGCTTTCACCATCTACAGACTGCAATACTCACACTACCTTCTGCAGTTCACAGATAGATGCTCTGTGGGTAACACATGAAACCAAAGGCACAACACACTGCCCAGTCTGCAGATGACCTTACAGCTGGGGATTCCTCATAAACATAGAACTGACACGGCAGGTATTAAAATATGTAGAACAGCCATATCCACACACACACAAACACACACACACACACACACACACACACACACACACACACACACACACACACACACACACACACACACACACACACTGTTAAACCAACATTATTCCAAATGCAGTATAGCAGCACTTAACAATCTGTAGTCAGGTCAGGCACATCCCCCTCCTATGTGTTGCCCTATTTCCCCAGTGTATGTTGTTAGAGGTAAATCCCCAATCCATCTGGGATGCTGATTGCCAAACAACAGATCTAGTTCCTGCTCACAGTGAATGAAAAGGGCTAACACCAACATGATGTTCCCAGATTTTGGAGTGTGATTCCATGCGATTGGCTATGGGAATGTTACCACAGCTGATCCATATGCAATCAGCTAGGGGAGGGCTGCAATTTGTGCAGAGGCCATCAGCTCATCATGAACATCACTTAAAATACACATGCTGCTGCCTAAGCAAAGCAGGTGTAGGTCTCCACATCCAGCAGAGAGGGAGTGAGAGAGGCAGACAGAAACAAAGACAAGTCAGGGAGGGGTGGGAGAGTCACACTTAAGCATGTTTGTGTCACACACCTACCAGCACAGGGTATCAAACCCCTGATGACTATATAGTGCTATCACATTTCTATGCAGTTATTGGATGCACCACATAGGTTACATGTTGTGGAACCCTCAGAATGTATATGTGATGGTGAGTGACATCTGCAATAGGGATATGGTAGCCATATGATAGGTATAGTACATGTGCCTGTCTGCATGAACAGGTGCCAGCGTCAACACAGCCACATTCTCACAGGGATGCACACACATTGACACACTTGGCAGGGCCAGGAATACAACTCATCACTAGTGAAATTACCACAACACATTACTGTGCAGGTATCACATGCACCACAGGGGTCATACAGAGGTTATATGGAAAAGGGCATAGGGAAGTGTCTGACATCAGACATAATGCTGCAGTATACCAATGGAGGTTGTAGTGAGTGTGAATGTTAACATATGCATCATAAAACACACACACACACACACACACACACACACACACACACACACACACACACACACACACACACACACACACACACACACACACACACACAGTTCTGACATTCATGGGTGCATTGATTCACGGGTATGTAGTGGTGAACTGTGCCAGATGACTATACAAGGCTAGGTGATGGGTACACCTTGGCATCAGGCCACATGACAATGGTCTGCATTGTGGCTCAGGGGAGTAGATTATGGAATTGCCCACTCAGGTGTTTATTGTATTCACCATCCAGTCACCTGGGTGACTAATGCATGTGGGCAATGCTGTGCATTCCTTGCCATGTATGTGTTCCTTAGTCCATGACATAGATTGTGTCTGTGATGTGCACACCTCCCACATGCATGTACAGTGACATGTGGAACTGTACCTGGGGTGTCTGGCTCTTGTTGTGTACACAGATTATCATTAGATGTGCCAGTCTTGGCCTCATGTGGCAGGAACTAGTAATGGACAGCAGGTTTACCCTGCATCTACATTGATGGCATGCTAATGGTATTCCCTGATGTCAGCGGCATCTGTCCATACAGGACATGTTTTCAGGCATGGTATGTCCTTTGTGCGTCAGATTTGATGGCACCACAGGTGTTGTAGGTGTCCAGTGGGGAACATGGGGAAGGTGCACTGTCTGCATGTACATGCCTATTGGACAGATGGACAGGGTGCCATGCCCTCTGTAGGCCACTGCAATCACTCCCTAGTTTCTATTAGTGGGCAATATGCAGTGTACTACCAACATAGCAGCTGTGAGAGGGAGTAAGAGAGGCAGACAGAAGCAAAGACAAGTCAGGGAGGGGTGGGAGAGTAACACTTAAGCATGTTTGTGTCACACACCTACCAGCACAGGGTATCAAACCCCTGATGACTATATAGTGCTATCACATTTCTATGCAGTTATTGGATGCACCACAGAGGTTACATGTTGTGGAACCCTCAGAATGTATATGTGATGGTGAGTGACATCTGCAATAGGGATATGGTAGCTATACGATAGGTATAGTACATGTGCCTGTCTGCATGAACAGGTGCCAGCGTCAACACAGCCACATTCTCACAGGGATGCACACACATTGACACACTTGGCAGGGCCAGGAATACAACTCATCACTAGTGAAATTACCACAACACATTACTGTGCAGGTATCACATGCACCACAGGGGTCATACAGAGGTTAAATGGAAAAGGGTATAGGGAAGTGTCTGACATCAGAAATAATGCTGCAGTATACCAATGGAGGTTGTAGTGAGTGTGAATGTTAACATATGCATCATAAAACACACACACACACACACACACACACACACACACACACACACACACACACACACACACACACACACACACACACACACACACACACACACACACAGTACTGACATTCATGGGTGCATTGATTCACGGGTGTGTAGTGGTGAACTGTGCCAGATGACTATACAAGGCTAGGTGATGGGTACACCTTGGCATCAGGCCACATGACAATGGTCTGCATTGTGGCTCAGGGGAGTAGATTATGGAATTGCCCACTCAGGTGTTTATTGTATTCACCATCCAGTCACCTGGGTGACTAATGTGTGGGCAATGCTGTGCATTCCTTGCCATGTATGTGTTCCTTAGTCCATGACATAGATCATGTCTGTGATGTGCACACCTCCCACATGCCTGTACAGTGACATGTGGAACTGTACCTGGGGTGTCTGGCTCTTGTTGTGTACACAGATTATCATCAGATGTGCCAGTCTTGGCCTCATGTGGCAGGAACTAGTAATGGACAGCAGGTTTACCCTGCATCTACATTGATGGCATGCTAATGGTATTCCCTGATGTCAGCGGCATCTGTCCATACAGGACATGTTTTCAGGCATGGTATGTCCTTTGTGCATCAGATTTGATGGCACCACAGGTGTTGTAGGTGTCCAGTGGGGAACATGGGGAAGGTGCACTGTCTGCATGTACATGCCTATTGGACAGATGGACAGTGTTCCATGCCCTCTGTAGGCCACTGCAATCACTCCCTAGTTTCTATTAGTGGGCAATATGCAGTGTACTACCAACATAGCGGCTGTTGTTTAGGCAAGTGTGTGTGTGTATGAGGCATGGGTTAAGAGTGTTGTCTGGCTAATATTAGGGTTGCTAACTTTGTTTGCCTGGCCTTGATGTCACATGTATGTTTATGGATCTGCACCCCAGCTTCTTGGCTATTTCACATCTGTTATGCCTGTATGGTAGACATTGAGATATATACTAGGGCCACCATACAAGAAATTTGCAAAACCCACTCCACATTGGGCCCAGTTGTTATACACTCACAACCACTTCTACCCAGGATATGAGTGACAAACACAGACACACGCACATGTCATGTCTGGGATTAGAATGCCTACCTAACTATTTTATTATACTACAGCAATATGCAGTCATAGTATACACCATGGAGATTACTGGAGTACTCTTTCCCCAAAGGTGTATTTCACATTGGATGACATCAACAGGATTGCCAAAGTAGAGCATTCAAATTGTAGTGAGTGTGTCTAGGCTAAAATGCACTGCTCCCTACACAGACATTGAAACACACACAAAACATCCACAACCAACATGTGTGGGTATAGAACCCCTAACAGAGATCTATATCATACTATAGCATGAAGCTGTAATAGGATGCACCACAGGGATCACTGGAAAGCTCCTTCCCCAAAGGTATATTTCACAGTGAATGACATCAGCAGGATTGCCAAAGTAGGGCATTAGAATTGTAGTGAGTGTGACTAGCCAAAAATGCATTGCTCCCTACACAGACATTGAAACACACACATAACATCCAGAACTGGCATGGGTGGGAATAAAACCCTACCAGAGTTCTATATCACACTACAGCAGTACACAGTTATGGCACATGCTACTGAGATTACTGGGGTGCACCCTTTCCAGAGATGTATTTCTAGGTGGATGACATCAGCAGCCTTTGCAAAGTAGCGTATTTCAATTGCAGGGAGTGTGACTACCCTAAAAAGCATTGCTCTATACACATATAGACACACCACACAGTTTCCAAGGCTGGGATTAGAACTCCTCCCTAGCTATTTTTTCACACTACAGTAGTATGCAGTTCTGGCACATGCTACAGAGATTACTGGGATACAACCTTCCCAGAGATGTATTTCTAGGTGGTTGACATCAGCAGCCTTAACAAAGTAGAGCATTTCAATTGTAGGGAGTGTGACTACCGTAAAAAGCATTGCTCTCTACACAGACAGACACACACCCATACACAGTTGTCAATGCTGGGATTAGAACTCCTCCCTAACTATTTTATCACACTACAGCAGTACGAAGTTATGGCATGCAACCTTCCCAGAGATGTATTTCAAGGTGGATGACATCAGCAGCCATACCAGAGTAGAGCATTTCAATTGTAGGGAGTGTGACTACCCTAAAAAGCCTTGCTCTCTACACAGACAGACACACAGTTGCCAAGGCTGTGATTAGAACTCCTCCCTAACTACTTTATCACACTACAGCACTATGGAGATTATTGGGATACAATTTTCCCAGAGATGTATTTCTAGGTGGATGGCATCAGCAGCCTTACCAAAGTAGAGCATTTCAATTGTAGGGAGTTTGACTACCCTAAAAAGCATTACTCTCTACACAGACAGACACACTCAGTTATCAAGGCTGGGATTTGAACTCCTCCCTAAATATTTTATCACACTACAGCAGTACACAGTTATGACATGCACTATGGAGATTACTGGGATGCAGCCTTCCCAGAGATGTATTTCTAGGTGGATGACATCAGCAGCCTTACCAAAGTAGAGCATTTCAATTGTAGGGAGTATGACTACCCTAAAAAGTATTGCTGTCTACACAGAGACAGACAGACAGACAGAGACACACACACACACACACACACACACACACACACACACACACACACACACACACACACACACACACACACACACACACACACTTGCCATGACTGGGATTTGAATTCCTACCTAACTATTTTCTCACACTACAGCAGTATGAAGTTATAGGACACACCATGGAAATTACTGGCCTACAACTCTCCCAAAGTTGTATTTCACAGTGGATGACCTCAGCAGGCTTGTCATAGTAGGGCTATGGGAAGGGCAGTATGTGTGCATGGGCCATAACCCATTCATCTAGAGGTTGACATGCCACATGCAGGCACACACAGGGTCATATTTCACAGGTACATGTATACAGCTGCTAGATGACTACTTCCTTGTACAGTCATGTTGCACAGCTATCACGTGCACCACATAGTCTGTAATGCTGACAGATACTGGTGGCTAGTATCTGCAGTGAGTGACATCTGAACCTCATGTGGTTGTGGCCCTTTGGCTGTGTGCTGGCTGGTACAGGTCTGGATGGCTCTTTGTCACAGTCACCCTCTTCCACACATCTATGTACATCTACCATTGGCTTATTATAGTGTGTTGTCCTTACATATATGTCTGTATTCCTATCCACTGTGTGTGCAAGGCATGAGTGGTGCATACTGGAGAGTGTCTGCACTAACAATTGTGACTGCCAGTTTTGTTTGGTCCACTGGTGTTTGCAGATATGGCCTTCATGTGTTTAAGTGTGTGAGCATGACCAGTATACCTATCTGTATTTAATGTGTGGCTCGAGTCCAGGTAGTTTGTACTGCAGTGCTGACCTTTGTGTTGTACACCAACAGGTAGCATGCTGTTTCTGCATGGTATCCATCGAGCATTTGGCATTGACTGTTACTACATTTCTGCATAGGATGGGGGGGGGCTCACCTGACTATTTCTACATTTCTACACAGCATTGGGGGGGGGGGCACACCTGATTGTTATTACATTACTACGCAGGGTGGGTGAGCTTACCTGACTATTTCTACATTTCTACACAGGATTGGGGGGGGCACACCTGACTGTTGCTACATTACTACGTAGGGCAGGGGGGTACACCTGTCTATTTCTACATTTCTACACAGAATTGGGGAGGCACACATGACTGTTATTATTACATTACTACATAGAATGATGGGGCACACCTGACACTTGTACATATTTGCTATGACTGTACTGGTATGTCAGGTACTCCATTTCATTCTGTATTCTTACCTATCATGCTGACTAGAGGCATACCAGTGTACTACAGATCTTAGCTTTGGTTGCCCTACATATTAGTGTCTGACTTCCTACCCTTCAGAACTAACATCCCACTGCCTGACCTGCTGTAGTCTGTCTGTGTAGGCCTGAGGGGGAGGTTAACCATAGCCATCATTCAGGGCCCATAGCACAGGCTCTGTTTGGGTTTGTCTACACCTGTCCTGCTGGCTGAGACTGTTGTTGGGTATGTGAACGGGCCTGACTGGCATGTGTGAGTCATATGGACACACATGTCACCCAGCACATTTCCTGCAGTGGGTTTTGTCACCCTTTGTAGTACTGGCTACTGTGGTGACTCTAGTATGTGTTACAGATGTCAAGCTGCCACTATGGGTGTCTACTTTCTGCTGCCATGACATTCAGCTTCCCAGTTCCCTTGCATGCTCACATCCATACCATAGATACAGGTAACAACATATTCTACTCTATTTGGCAATTGGTAAGTTGATTGACTTACCTTGAGGGTGTGCCAAAATTGTGGATGGTGCTGGAGGGCTGCCTATGTTCATAGGTTCATAGATTCATAGGTAGGTACTAGACTATCGGCCCAAGGGCCTACGTAAGCCTAGTCAACAAGGTTCCCTGGCTTATGCCACCCAAGAAAGTTATTTTCCTGTGCCACTGTCGAGCAGAGACACAGAAGTGATCCCCGGGGTGTATTTTCTATTTCCCATCCACTCATCAAGATTTTTCTTGAAGAGTGCTAATGAAGAACTTTGCTTGACATAGATGAGCAGCCTGTTTCAGAGTATGGGAAGTCTCTAGGACAGGAATCTATCCCTCCAGCATGTCCTGTTTATTGTGATGACAAGGTTTAGGTCCCTAGGGCATGTAGCTCAGAGGGATTGTGATTTCATTAGGTGTAGCATGTCCAACAATTCTGGGTTTGACATAGCTTTATATGTTAGGCAGAGATCACCTCGAAGTAGGCGATATGCTACGGAATAAAGCTGGAGTTTTTTGAGGTGGTCAGTGTAGGGCATTTGTTTGAGGCCAGTAATCTTCTTTGTGAGGTACTTCTGTGGCCTTTCCAGCTGCTGTAGATGTCTTGTGAGGTACATTCCAAAAGGGGTGTTGTACTCTATAATAGGTCTAATGAGTGTCGAGTAGAGGGGAACAATGACCTATTTTTTTCCTGGATGAGAACCCTTTTATGATGAGGTGTGCCACGTAGAAGGACTTCCTGACTACTGTGGCGATGTGACTATCAAAGGAAAGACTACTGTCCACCTGGGTCCCAAGGTCTCTTATCACGCATTCAGTGTAAAGTGGATTGCTGCCTATGTGGTAGTTCATGGGTACAGAGTTTTTACCAAAGGGGATGACACTGCACTTTTGGCATTGAGCTTGAGGCCATGGCTCTGACACCAGGCATCTGTCTCAGCGAGGCCCTTCTGTAGCATGTCCACATCATTTGGGGACTTGACTATGGCTCCTAGTTTGCAGTCATCTGCGAACTTCATTAGCCAGAGGCCTTCTGTGTTAGTCTGTACTTCAGAGAAGTAGATTCCAAACAGGAGAGATCCCAGGACAGAACCCTGTGGTACGCCACTTGTCACTGCTTTGAGGTCAGATTTGGTATCTGCAACTTCTACAGTGTGGGTTCTGTCAGTGAGCCAGTTGGCAACCCATCTTGTGATGTAGGGATTTATACCTAGTTTAGTGAGTTTAGCTATAATTCCAGAATGGGGGATCGTGTCGAAAGCCTTGGCAAGGTCAAGATAGGCTGTGTGAACCACCTTACCCTCATCTATGGCTTTGGTGACTGCCTCAAAGAAGTCGATCAGGTTCAGGAGACATGATCTGCCTTTCACAAACCCAAACCGGGTGGGATCCAAAGTTTGGAGGGTACCGATGTCTTTGTTTATGAGTCCCATGATGATATGTTCCATGGCCTTGCAGACCAGGCTCGTCAGGCTAATAGGTTGATAGTTCCCGGGATCAGTGGTGGCTCCCCCTTTGTGGAGTGGGATAACTGTTGCTGTGTGCCATTCAGTGGGCACAAACCCTGATGTGAGGCTATTATTGAACATGGTGCTTAAGTTGGGAGCCTGTTCGTTCTGAAGTTCATGTAAAACACAGTCTGGGATGTTGTCCGGTCCCATGTGTGCTGTGTTTTTGGCTTTAGAGAGTGCAACTTTTACCTGCATAGTTGTGATTACAGGGACTCTGCATTCTTTCTGTATAGATATGGGCCCTTTAGGGGAGAGAGGGGGTAAAGTTAGAACTGAACCTATCTGCAGGATGTTGGCAATATCAGTTGGTTCTGTAATTTTCGTGCCTTTGTGCTATAACTCAGAGCAGATCTGGGTGTTGCCATCAAAATTCTTGACATAGCTATAGAATGCTTTGTGGTTGTCCTTGGAATTAGTGGTGATTTTGTTTTCGTAGCTAGCTTTGGAGGATCTTATATGGGATCTCAGCTTCTTACTGAGGCTGACCAGGGAGCTCTTCCACTCATGGGATTTTACTCTCTTTTGCAACAGTTTCTTCCTTCTGTTGTACAATTTGTTTATAGAAGGGGACCACCAGATTGGTTACTTTTTTGGAGGATAGCGTCCTTGTTCTGTTTGTGATAGCACGATCCATGCACTCGTGTAAGTGCTTATAGAGTGCATTTGTGTAGGATTCAGCAGTTGTAACTATATTGTCAATCTGCATGGGTGTCATGAAGTTCACCACTTCTGTCTTAAGAAGCATGAAGTTGACTTTGGAGAATTTTTTTACTGTGGTTTCCTTAATGGGGGTGGGGGAGAGATGTGGATATCAAGGGTGATTAGCTTATGGTCGGATCGCACCAACGAGGAGTTGACTTCAGGTGTGGAACACCGGTCACTCATGTTTGTAATGACTAGGTCTAGGATACTTTTGCCCCTTGTGGGGGTGTGGATAAGCTGATACAGAGCATTGGAGTTTATGAATTCCAGTAAGCGTTGAGCTAAGGAGTTGGTACATGAGTAGTTTTCCCAGTTAATGGTGGGGTAGTTGAAGTCACCCCTTATTAGGGTGTTTGGTTGAACCCTAATATTTTCCAGTACATCAAGAAAAGAAGAGTGGGAATCCTGGGGCATGGTGGGGGCTCTGTAGCAAGCTACAATTTGGATTGCAGTTTTGCCCAGAGTTAGTTGCACTTGGATAACCTCGGATGCATTGTGCTGAGCAACTATCCTGGAGGTGTGGATATCCTTAATGAATATGGACACACCCGGTCCAGGTTACATGGCCGAAAATTGTGGTATGAGTTATAGCCTGGTAGTGCAGTGGTGATCTCTGGAGCCTTGAACCAGGTCTCAGTCACAGCACAGATATCGATGTTCTCCATTTTAAGGAGTGCCTCGAGTGAGTGCATTTTGAGATTTAGACTTCTAGCGTTGAGTAGCATTACCCTCAGTTTTTTGCTTGCCTGTTCCTGTTATGGTGGTGAATTTGTTATTTGAACCTTACCTAAAAAGGCACTATAGGGGCAGCAAGAGCCTTAGCCAGTATCTGGAATCCCAGCGGCGACAGGTGCAGGCCATCTGTGGCAAAGCATTGTGGTCTGTTGACCATGTCATCCCAAGCAGACAGATACTGGATCCCCTTTGAATGACACCAGAAGCTTAGCCAATTGTTGAAGTCAATCATTTTGTCCTTGTACTGTGGTATCATTCTGGGTGATGGCAGAATGCTACTCAGGGCTAGGGTCATATCTGCCTGGGCTACAAGATTGGAGAGCTCTTCCATGTCTCTTTTCATGTAGTCCAGGGAGGTACATCTCAGGTCATTCATACCAAGATGGACAATGACAGAGTCATATTTGTACTTGTGGAGTGACCTGAGAGTGTGGGTTATGTGGTGGATCCTGGCACCCGACAGGCAGCTGACAGTAACCTTCTCCTTGTTTAGCCTGATGAATGGGACATCAGTGAGCCTTACTATAGACTCACCTATGACTAGTGCGTTGGGTACGTTGTTTTGTCTTATTGGCTGTGGTTGATTGGCACACTGAGTCTGTGGGCTATGTGTCATTTGGGTTGTGTTGGGGGATTGAGGCTGCTTGCATTTCTGCTTTGGAGGTCTCTTGTTGCTTAGACAGATTATTATTGAGAGCCTCCGTGAATGTTTTTGTGTTACTATGTGTGGATTTTGGTGGTGTAGATTTAGTGAGACTATGTGATGAGTGTGGTGTGGTGCAAATGTTTACCTTCTCCTCATGACTGTCAAGTTCAGTCTTGGTTGTAGAGAGCTTTACCTCCAGTTTGGCTAGATAAGTGCATCTCTCACAGGTTGTAGTGTTGGGTGGTAGGAGGAGAGGGTTGTCTGTATACATGAGGCAATTTCTACATTGCCTCAAGATGTCCATATTCATCAAATAGACAGGAGAGAACACTAGGAGCTGACCTTTGGACATGCCTGAATAAAAAATAATTTTCCTCTAGATAAGTGAGAAAAGTGAGTACAAGAGCTGTTTTTCTCTAAGTAAGTGAGACAAGTAAATACAAAAACTGTTTTCCTCTAGGTAATGAGGAAGATTGAGTGCTATAGTAATTAGTAGCTTATTTAGTGTTTACAAGTTCTGAACAAGTGCTGAGCATGAATAAGCAAATTTAAGTGCTAAAACTAAAAATCTGTATCTGCACTAGACGAGTTACAGGACAGAAACAAGTGCAAATGCAGGCTTTCAAATCAGAAAGTTGAGAGAGATGGAAGAGATTGCCCAAACGGCCAATAACTACAATTTCTGGGCCAGAACCACTCCTTATGTGGTAGACAGGTTACCTAGTGCTTATCACTCCCACTGATAAGCTAGAAGGCTTCCCTCCAACACAGAAAGGCTTGGGGGCTCAGAAGCTTACATACAGTCCTGGATACAGCAAATTTGTATCTGGAACACTAGTTACAGGAAAGGTAGGAAACAGGTTTACATTTTTTTTTTTTTTACAGAAAAGTAGCAAAAACAGTAGTAAAAACAGTTCACATGCAGTGCACGCTAGCACACTTGAGTATGTAGCAATATTATACCAAGCACAGTTTAAAAAATGCAATTAAATTAAAAAGGACTAAGAGCAAGTGCAGAAAGAGTTTATTAGGTAGAATGTGGTAAAGAGATGGGACTGGAGAAGTGTCCCAGATCAAATCTACAGTGGGGCGGGCAACTGCAAAAGCCACCAAACCAGTTTCAACAGACATCTAAGCAACAACTAACAGTACAAACTTTAAAACCAAAAAAATATACTCAGCTCAGTATATTTGCAGATCAGTCTCTCAGAACAGTGAGACAACAGTTCCAACAGAGATCTAAACATCAATTAACAAACTATATAACCAAAAAATATATACTCAGCTCTGTATATTTGCAGAGAGTCTGGAAGGCAGTCTCTCAGAACACAGGTTCCAGCAATTAAATGTTGGATGCACATAGTACACTCCCTATACATGGTTGAGCACAGGTAATGTCATGTTTGGCATCCCTTTTACTGTATGTGCGAGTCAGAGAGAGGTGTCATTCCCTGGGTCCCTACTGTGTCGGTCCCTACTGTGTCAGTGCATGTGCTATGCTTTGTCTCTTTGCTGCAGCCTCAGCATACTGGGCATGCCTCCATCTGCCTACTGGGGCAGGCTCAGGTTGTTCATCCTCTGAGTCACTCTGTGCCTGTGCAGGCCTTGGCATTGGTGGGGGGCTGTGTGGCCCTGCCCCATGCTGTTCCTGCTGCAGCCGTTTCTGCAGGATCATATTGTGTTGCATGGCACATACCATAACAATTTGGGTACATGTAGCTGGTGAGTACTGCAAGGCTCCACCGGATGTGTCCAGACACCAGAACTGTGACCTGAGCATCCCAAACACATGCACTATTATATGTCTGGTCTGTGTGTGTGCCTCATTATGGCATTGTTGTTTAGGTGTGTGTGCATTTCTGATGGGTGTCATCAGCCACAGCTCCAGTGTGTAACCAGCATCCCCGACTAGGTGACCATAGGGGATGTTGTCCCCATTGGCAAATCTCTTGTACAGCTGTGTCAGATGCCATATGTGGGAATCGTGATAATTCCAGGGCAGCCAGCACACACATTCATGATAATGCCCTGAGCATCACAGATGACCTGGCAGTTGATGGAGGGGATGCCCCTGCGGTTTATGTAGGCCCTACACTGATCACCGGGTGGTGCTTTGATGCATATGTGCATGCAGTCTATAGCACCCACTATCTCAGGGTATTCTGCTATTTGGTGGAAGAGATAGATATTGCTGGCTAACACCACGTGGGTTTTGAAGAAATATACATGCTCACCGGCATGTGATGACATGGCATCTAGGAACTGGTGGAATACTCTGGATGCTGATACCTGTGAGATCACCATGATATCCCCAGTTGAGCTTTGGGAGGTAACTGTGGCTAGTATACCTAGGACTACACATACTTTTGTATCCACTGGGATGGGTTCCCCTTGGTCAGTTTGGTGTGTCAGGTGTGGCTGGCACAGCTCAACAATTTGCTGTAGGAAGTCTCTGTCCATCCTATAGCACTCCACTATCTCCAGCTCATGTAGCCCCTGGTAGGTTACCCTGGGTATGTACACTCTTCTCTATCTTCTCACTGTGGGTTAATCAGCAGCATTCACATCCTCACCACCCTCAGCCTCTTCCACATGTTGTTCTATGTTGCTTGCTACAGCCCTTCTCATTTTGTAGGTTTGTTTGTTAAAGTTTCCCTGCTTGTAAACACTGGTGGTGTAGAGTGTGGGAAAAACCAGAGGGGAAGGGGTTTGCATAGTTTATTGTAGTGTTCTGGGCTGGGCTGGTCTGCTGCCTGTGTAATTGGCTGATTCTGATACATTTCACCTGCCAGCTATGCTTGTTCTCCTTGATTACCTTCCTTCTGCTGTTTTCACTTCCCATTGCCTTCCTGTTTAAACCCAGGGGTGTGCCGCACAAACAGAGTGCTCATATGTGCACAGTGCTGCTATTTCCTGGTTTAACTTTATTTCTCTTCCTTTAAAACCCAGTGCACGGCACACACCTGCTTAGGCAATGTAAGAAGTGCTAGGCAGGTTTAGACACACCCCCTAGCTTAGCTGTGCTAAGCTAGGAGCAAATCCGAGTCACAGGGCTCCAATCCGCTTGCAGTATGCCTGACACCCCCCCCCCCATGAAGTCACCTAACTCCTAGGCTTGCACCAAGCTATTCCTACTCTTACACTGTTGGGACCTGACTCACATGCTGGGGAAAACTGGGATTCACTATCATTCCCCTCATTTGCATAGGATTGCCTGCTAATGCATAGTTAACATGTCTCACACTGAGCCTCCTCCCTTAGCAACTACTACTCATTGGCCATGTTGTCTTCTGCCTGCCATTGACTTGCATGGCAGAATACTGATTTTAGTTAGAATGCTTAATTTAGGTTTATTTTGTTATTTTCCCCCCGATATTGTTTGCGTGCCGCTGCCCTATGCTTAAACAGCCGAGATCGGCTAAAAAAAAAAGTTGATTATTTTATTTTTTTCACTGTTTGCAATACCAATGGCTATTGGCATGCTTACTACATGATATGCAGCCTTTATTTGGAGCTGTCACAGCTCCATTTTGGATTTTGCAGAAATGTACTCGGTTACTAACCGAGTACATTTCTGCAGATTGCACTAGTCCTGCACGGCTGGTTGCAAGCTTCCTGGATTACTAAATCACCTCATTTGCATAGATTACTCTTGCAAATTGGATGATTTGCATACAGGGGCTTAGTCAGTGCAGGATTAGTGCAGGAACGCTCATGCATACCCCTGCAGGCTGTTCCTGGATCGCACGGCGGACATATTGCCTGCAGGAGCTCCTTCACCGATCTTGCACACCGTGCAAACTATAGGGAATCTGGGGGTATTACTTGTTGCTAGAGTCTTCCTTAACTGCATTTTTTTGTTTACTACATCTACTAATGAAGCAATCTTTAAAATACTTTATATGAACTCCATTTAATGTAAACCTTATTTTGCATGGCTAGAGTACATATATGCCTGTCACTGAGACACGATCCCAATATGTTGTGTATCTAATCAATACCCCATAACAGGAAAGTTTGTAATTAGGGAAATCAAGCAAATCATTTATCCCAAAGTACCCAACTCCTCATGACCATAAAGCCCAGACATTAAATAAACTCTTGCAGTCCAGCTCTATCTGGGGACAACTTGATAATCTCCAACAGGGTATGGGGTCTACTCATGCAGGATGTGAGCCCTCCAGCCCAGTCATACCTGGGGTATAGTCCACCAGGAGGTACAAGCCAGTAGCACTCACCTTCAAAAACTAGTTACATTGCCAAAAAATGAGCTGTCATACTCTGTGGGTGGGTTTCATTATGACATCATATCAGTATTACTGCCACGCATATTAGGTAATCCTGCTTCTGAATTTACCTGTTTGGATCAGCTCAGAGCAGCACTGTTAATGTTGACGTTCAGTTATGTTCTTGCTATGTATACTAGGAAACCTCACATCTCAAAGCTCCAATGGACACCATCAGATGTCATAATTTTCCTCTCAGTATTAATTGCAGCATTAGCACTTAGAAGAGTGTAATTGCCATTTGCCTCCAACTCACTAAATAAATAGGCAGTATGCTCTCCGCAGATCACTTATGGAACACTAAACTTACTAAGTTCAAAATGATACCCTACCCAGTTGAATAAATTCAATCCAATATTAAAAGCAGTATTACTATTATAATATGGAAAGCTAAACTTCTGGGTACCTGTTGTAATCAAATTATTGTTACTTTATATTAATCCTGTTACTTAAGGGAATCATTGTAATAATATTGTTGTAATTGAAGTACATTCACACAGTAAAACCAATGAAAATAAACTTGCATTCCCATTGAATCACAACCTTAATCTAGTTAAACAACAAAGGATAAACAATGGCTATGATAAGAAACTCTCCACCACTCACTACACAATATGCGGGAGTAATCTGACCATTTTTCCTGTAGGTCTATCATTTGAATAGTTGAATATTACAGTCCCTTCTCCCTTTTTGTCTATGTATTTTGAAGAACTACCATTTTCCTTTAGAGATCTAAACTGAAAAGTCCTATCCATAACTGTCCAGCATTTGCAAAAATAATTTACACCTATAGGAAAGAAGACTATCAAGATAAGTAAGTAAATTAATTCAAACATTAAATATGTTGGTTTGCAGGTACACATGACCTCAAGGAAGTGCTCTAATTTTATAGCTATTTGGATGGAATAATGATTTTCTAAACATACTCTGATTTTTCCTATCCTGTCCCTTGACATACCAAGACTGGAAGCCAACCAATGCATTTTGAGATTGTCTGGCTTTAAGTCCAAGCAATGATAAAGGTATTTTGTAAGTTTTCTCCAAGTTAATACATTTAGCTGGGTAACCAGACCTCTTCACCAGCCTGTATTTTATTTAAGTCTCCCTGTCCACTTCTCCTTCTCTTTCTTGTCCCCATTCACACACAAATCATTCCTCCCCACCATATCGTCCGATTATACTAACTTTACTTGGGAACTGTTAACTTGTGCTTTCATTGCCTTGCTTTTTGGTTTTACTGACAAAATGTCATTAGTGTTGTTGTAAAGTTATAAAGCCACATTATAAGTGCTCATATCAGTTTTGGCACTTACTGTATAACTTTCGGAATTCAAGTAATGCAGTCTCTAAAGACACCACCACTGTTGAAAAAAAGAAAGAAAGCAGTAGTGTCCACTCCTTCTTCTTCACTAATGGACCCCAACTACCATATGAGCTTAATACTCTCCAAATTTCAACTATGTATATAACTGTTGATGTTTATCTTTTAACAGTTTACCATATCCATGTAAGTTCACCTCGGTCTTAAATATATGTCAAACACTCTGTAGAGAAAAAAAATATTAATTTTCAATTTGCCAACTTTAACTATGGACTATATAGAGAAAACAGCTTTTTTTTTCCCCTAAAGCCCTAAGATGTTTCTCCATTTTGTTTTTAAATGTTAAATTAGTTTATAAGCTCTATCCTTGTATATGATAATTTTTTTCAGCATGAGTTTAAATGATGATCTGTTACTTTGCTTCTGAGCAAACATTTACAATTCATCCACACACATAACCACATATACAATTAAATTAATTTGCACACAAATCAAAGTTTAAGTAGTCTAGTCTCTCACTAGGCTAAAAGTTAAATAGATGTATGTAGATTTCTACTGTGATTGTCAAGACTCAGAATTATTTCTCAGTAGAATTTGGGTCATGGATCCAGTGACATACATACATGTATTCCCGTTCCCATATTCTCCTCAGTCCTAGTGGCAGCAGAAACTATTACAACATTTTAATATATTCCTTTCATGTAGGAAAATTAATATAAAATACAAAGTATTTGCCATTTTAACTTCAGTGTTCTCATTTTTAGTGCATTAGCTAATGTTTAAGATCGTGTAATATATGGAAGCCTTATGAGTCTGTAGATTACATAAAATTTTTGCAATCTTGGAGTTGCCTTTTTAAAAGACTTTCTAAATATACTTTTCAAGAGTTTGTGGTCTATTTACTCCTGTAATTTTTTTATCATAGATATACTCATGTAATTTCTTCCTTCCATAACTATTTGTGTATATAACATTTGTGCATCTGTAAAATATTTTGGCTCATAACTCGTAACTGGTACATTTTATTTTAGGACAACTGCTTCTGTATCATTTGACTGACATCTATGTGTAGCTCGACTGTTTTTATCATATCATAGTGTTTTAAAGCTGTTGCTTCTATAACTAGATACTTGAGCATTTCAAAACAGTTTTCTTGTTTGTGGCTCTATTCCTAGAGGACATCTTACTCTAACAAATATTAAAGAGTCATAGTTATCTTAGAAACTTTGCAAGATACTGTATCATTCCTATGAGTCTCTTTGATGCTTGCTTGTCATTTGGCTTTGGCATTTTGAAGAATTACAACTGGCTTTTTCTGTATCTTCATATATTAGAATATAACCCATGTATTTTAGACATGATAATCCCATTTTATACACAGATAACACAGATGGAAAGATTCACACAGATACAGAAAAAACAATACTTAGCTAATCTTACTATATTTTCCTGACTGATATAAAGAATTTCCATCCTTGGTTCACTTACTAGAACAAAGCAAGGTGATGTAGGTGAGTGTCATGTTTCAAAAACATACTGCTCTGAGACTTCTGTCTCATCTAGTATTAAAACCTCACTTCAGTGCTGGATTGCAGAATGACATCACATGCATCTAGTCACCTGACTTCTGATTCTCACACTACCCCTTTACTAGAAACATAACCAGAATCTAGCACATATGTGTCATAATACACATACATAGAGTTTTGCTAAGATGTGTTATAGCATCTGGAAGCTATGAAACCATTTTACAAACTTCCATCCTTCCAGGGTAGCAATTAATTCACCCTAAGGACAATACAGTAGGATTCCTAGTCATGGTTTTCACAGACATTTTGTCTCTGGCTGCAATCAGAACTGTAAGATAAAATCTTTATGGCCTAAACCAGGTAATTTAATTTCAGACTAGTTTTCAAAGTTAGCTGGACTGAGATTAACCTCTTTTCTTTTTGTATCCTCTGGTATAATATATTTATTTCAACAGTTACAATCCAGTCTGACATAGAGGTGCATTTTTTTCTGTCCAGCATGACCCACTGTTGGTACGTTTATAACACAAGCAGCTTTACAAATACATTTTCAACACAAGCATGTATACAAATCAATTTGTTGTACAAATGACATACAATTCTTTACAAAATTCCAGACAGCTAGGCTGGCATATGTTATACATCCACTGCTCTACTTTTTCTGGCATAGCTGGCAATACCTCACATCATCACACCTCTCATGAATTGTTATCAGATATGTACAAAATGTTTCCCCCCCAAAAGGAGTAATAAATGGTACAGGGGAGAAACTTCATTTAGCATAACGGGAATCAGTATTGCTATGTTTATCAGCTATATTCTTTTTACAGAAAGTGACATGCAAGTATAAATGAGGCTACAGGGATCACTGGCTTGGAAGCTAAGATGTTATATATGAGACGGTTACATGGTTGGCACATGACAGGCCTGTGTGAAAGTATGAGTTTCATATACTGTAGGGTAGCTCAAGGTTTTGGGCAAAATCTTAAGGCAGTTTTATTGGAAACCAGGATTAAATAAGCTATACTCTATGTGAGCTATATATATTTGTTGTAGTATTAGGGAAATGGAAAACCATGTCTGCTACTTCATCAGGAGTTGCCATTAGATTATGTGTTTAGTATGTGTTTCTAAATGAAATGCTGCAGTTGGTTGTCAGGGAGTTTCACATATTCCTTATACATAGACTATACATGTCTATTTAGTAGTTTAATTCCTTATAATTCATTGATTATTTTAGTTGAATGCTATTTGTCAGCCCATGGCTATAATTAGATGCTCTTAATGTATCAAAATGATAAAGCAAGGCTACCAAGCAGAATTAATAGATATATTTATAGTAATTCACTATACTGCTTTTATGTTCTGAGCTAGACAACAAAAGAAGCATGTCTTTTTAACCAAGGCAATGCTAAATTTATTTATTTGTTTTTGTTTTTTTAATTGGACATTCTACTGAGCAGACTGCATTAATAGCAGAGACCACCAGAGAAAACCCAAAACATACAAGATTTAATAAAAAGTATACAGCATAATTATAAATTCCATAAATGCAGAAACATTAAAAATAAAGCATAATATACTTCAGAAATGTATTATAAATAAGCAGCATTCCTAGTTATAAAGTTTTACCAATCATAAGCATAAGTTAAAGATCACAGAAGTATTCCATTGCCTACAGCATGAATGCTGCTTGTTCATGCATAAGATATACCCCCGGATTTACTAATCTTCCATGCAGGACTAGTCTAGTCCTGCACGGAAGCGGCAGTTTAGGAAGAGGACGGCAACATGCCATACATATTAATGAAGGCATGCTGCCTGAACTCCTAATCCTACACGGAGCATGTATGAGTGCAGGGGGCATGTCTGAGAGCAGAGTTTTCAGAATAAACATGCCCCTGCAAAGTAGAACAGAAGAAAGTGTAAATAAATGAGCGAGACCACTCATAGGTGTCCGCATATCCCCACCAACAGTCTCCCATGTGTACAACAGCACCAGGACATAAAAGTAAAAAGAAGTAACCCCTTTATTTATTTTTAAAACTCCGAGTACAGCTAATCGTAGGTGTGCGGGTGTGCCTATCACTTAGCTATGGTTAAAGCAGCTTAAAAGGCAGAAGAGAATAACAAGGAAGATATATGCAAATGAAGCAGCACAGCAATAGTGTTGCACACCATACACAAAATTAATTACCACTAAGCCATGCCAGATATGCAGAAATTGTATGTTGTCAGAAACATAACCCCAACCCAGTCATGTAATAGTACAGAGAATG